>NW_020455510.1:1275770-1460756 GCF_003342845.1 Nothoprocta perdicaria
ATGGACTGATCTTGACCTCCTTCAATCAGTAAAAGCTTTGCTTCTGCTAACACAGGAATCTTAATGAATAAAGACATCATCATTACACTGACTGGGGGAGGTCAAGAGATGACTTTGCAAGGATTTTTATTATCAGAAGTTGTTTCTTTGAAACAATAAGGGTCAGTTATTCACYTGACGTTGCATCATCTGCAGCTGCTGCTTTTCTTTCCTTTTTTTTTTTTAATGGAAATAAGGATCATCATATGACTATACTATTTGCCCTTATAAACTACAAAGCATAGTTCACACTTTTTTCTTACATGTYGTTCATTCTGACAATTCTTGTAAAAGGAAAATGATGGTTGCGAGGTATCTCTAAAGCTACGACTTTAATATCAAACTGTACTTAATAATATCAARCTGTACAGACAGCTTAAGACGTGCTGTTTCTCTCTATTTGAAGCGGTTCATAATTAAGTACTGTCAAGAAAAATTCTCAAATGACACAATGGAGCTGAGGAGAGTAGTAAAGCATTAGGATTTGATGGACTGTCCAGAAGCCTTTGGAGCCTATCATGTGCCTGCAGAACTCCTGAGCTTTATTTAAATTGAAGATTTGGTGTTTGGGACTTTCTCTCGGCCCTCCTTTCTAATATAAGGACTGTGGCAATAAACTTACCACGTCCTTTTTATGTAGAGGATCAGGTAGTGTATTATAAAAACACTCTTACTTTTTACCTAGCTAGAGCTGCAAGACAGCTGCTTCTCTTATATACATGAGCTCCTGCACACAAGCAGATTTTCCAGTTCCAGGAGACACTATAGTTGTCTCCTGGGAGTTTTGCAAACAGAAAGGCCTGCCAGTGGCCACTCTGAAGCATTATGCTGCATCTCAAAATTTTTTTTCACTGTTAGCCTAAAGAAAAGCATTCCTGTGACATACTTCTGCTTCCTGGCAGGCTGCAAAAAATGCCAAAAATCAAGTAATAGGAAGAACATCTCTCCATCTCCTCTCAGTCAAATAATTCACACAAGCTTTTRTAAATGCACTATGTACTCAATTCCCACATCCTTTCAGGAAATTGGATCACTCATCCTTTCAGAAAACTGGATTTTTTTGTATGTTTAAATGCAGAATTGTTTGTTACGTTTCTTTTTAAGTGAATGTTTATCTTTCATTCATGTAAGTCCAGTAGAAATATAAATGACTGATAAAACTGAGAGTACTAAAGACTGATGAAAAGTAAAGGCTATTCGTTACATTTTTAAACGAATGCAACAAGGCCTAACTTTTGTTCAGTACATAAAACATTTTCATCAATTGTGGACGCAAAATGGCAATTATCTGACTGCACCTATTCATAACTATTCTGTCTCTGCAGAGGGCTGGAGACTCAGCACTAAGGAAATTCTCTGTTGCTTCTGTAGTGCAGCTTTCAGAGATTGTCTTGGGCTTTGATTCTGTGGTTTCCATGTCTCTGCCTTCACAAAAATACTTTTATTCCATTTTGTATGAAATRGGTATTTTTGCTCTCAATTAGGTTCTACCTAGATACTATCTGGCTGGTTTCCACATTCTGTCAGAATASTACTTTTAGGTAGAGATGCTCCTATGTAGAATGAAACATACTAGTTGATCTGTTCCTTTTATATTATGAACTGTCTTGTTAGCAATGAGATCAAGTATTTTAAGGACCTCAATTGTACATTATTAATATTATAATATAAGGTTAAAAGAGAAAAAGCAARTGCAGCCAAGCTAAGAAACAAAACTGGAACATGGAAGGAATGAAAGGAGAACGGGGAAGGAATCAAAGGAGAGAGAGTGAATATGAGAGCGAAACACTGTTCAAATGCTCAAACTATTAGCACTCATTGTGCAAGAAATATTCTTATTTGTATCAACGGATTTTGAATCATGCCTCAGAATTACTTACGTTTATCATTTGCCAGATCATTCAGATTGTATATTGGTCTCAAAAAGATAACTAAAGCAGAACTAACATCAGTTAYATCATATTCAGGGTACAACACAGAGTACATTTTTTCAGGTTCATCAGTAACAAACTCTTTTCTCTGCTTTCAATATTAAAGTTTGAGTGTTTGAGTTATACTGAAATCAGTCAAATTMTGAAATGTTAACCTATTAAACACAATTTTAAAAAATACTTCTTAATCTATTTTGCCACTATTTTAATCTCTTTTGCAAATGTCCTCTCAAGACAATCAACAATAAGTTAATTCCATTCCTGCTGTAATCATTAAGTAATGATTTCTCTTGATGTTCCTCTCACGTTTAAATAGTATCCTAATGGGTATAATTTCCATACATCTTCAATTTTAAAGTTAAAAGCCCTGAAGCCTTTTTCATTGACAGCAAATATTTCTAAAAACTACTAAAAAGAGTGATTGATTAAAATACTTTATTGCTCTTTTCAGTRGAAAATCGTAGAAAAAAAATCAAAGAAATTCACAACATTCCAGAATCCTGTCAATATATCATAAAGAATCACCATGTATTTTTCAAACTCATCAGAAAAAATAAAGTATGTTATTCTCAAGCTAAAAACATACTGTAAAATGTAGCTGTTTAAGAATATGAAAGTCACAGTGCTGCCGGTTCTACCAGGCTGTCATCCCTCCATTACTGTGTAATGATATAAAATAAATAGTCCTTGGGCAAATGTGCCCATCTTGAGGTCTGCTCAGCAGTCTGGAATGTTTTATTTCATGATGAAATTGTAATTGTATAACTCCTCTGATACGTATTTTGGTCTGAACAACATTTTGAACTTCTGAGGCATATCAGAAAGTTACATTAGCATTTTGAAACAATTTGGCCTAGGGAGAAAAAAAAATAGTAATAAAGACAGGCAGGTTGTACTTATTCCCTTAATTTTTGCTAAAAAGTCTTTGGAGACGATCAGAAGTCTGACAAAGATAAATACCCTTTACTAATGATGTATTTAAGGACTTAACTCAGAGCTGTGCTAGAAACCAAGACATTGCAGCCAAATCTTTTGCTTCACACATCTTTTGCCACTATAATCACCTACCTCCCTCTCATATGTGCAAAATAACTGCCACGGAGGAACTGAGATATTAACAGRAAGAATTTGTGTTTTAAACCATAGGGCCACTGAACACTTGGCTCACTGCTTTTTCAGTCCAACATCAAGTCCCCAACAAATAGGTTTTAAGTTCTGATTCAACAGATTTATTTTGGGAAAATGGAGTAGTATATGCCAACAGACTTCACAAACTGACATCTGAAAATATTAATCAGGAATTAAATTTTATTTTAAGCTTAGCAATTGATCATGTTTGAAAGACTTAGGACAGCTATATGTCACAAGGACTTAAAAGCTTCCTGTTCCTCTGCTTGCCCATGCAACTTCAGTTTAAATCTCTCATCCACAAACTATTGAATTAGCAATACTACACGAGCCAGCAAAACCTGTGCAGAGCTTCTTACCATTTTGCTTATGTTCTGGCAACTGAATAAACAATTGTGCAAGTGCAAGATGAGGCAATTCATCTCCAATAAGCAAGAATTTTGGAGAGTGCAGGAGGGGCAGAAGTGCGGAAAATAAAACTGCCTTCCAATGTCTGAAGGGAGGTCATGAGTAAGACAGAATCAGGTCCTTTACAACAACATCCAACACAAGGGCAAGAAAAAAAATAAACAGAGGTTCTAACGGGGAAGGGGAAGCGGAAGGGGAGAGGGAAAGGGAAGATGGGSACAGACAAAATCACCATCAGCTCAAAAACATTGGACCTGATGACTCCTGAGTCYGTTCAAATCTGAATGATTCTATGAAATAACATCATGAAGAATCATTAATTGAAAGGAAACTTAATGTCTGCTGTTTATCTCCTCACTGTGCATACTCATTTTATTTTTATTTTTACAATCAGAAAAGAATAGTTTTTCAGAGTAAACTGTTTGACCTCCTCCATCTCCTGCAATACAGAATTCCATCTAATTACTTTAAGTTTGAAAGCTCACAATCAGCACTAAGTAAAATAAATAATTCACTACTATTGCGAATTTTACTTTAATGCATATACACCCTTACCTTAGCTATGATACGGCACAGATGACCACCTTCCTGGGTAAGGCTGAATAAACTACTAAGAGCCAACTCGGTGATGTACACATTGTCTGACAATTCTATTTGTCTCAGCAGATTCTGTGTGACATAAGATAATACAAATCAGTTACTCCCAGTGGGGGGGGGGGAATTACACCATCTTGTATTTGAAGTCRAGATGCAGGGCAAAATCTATTTCTTTAAATCAACGTCATGTTACTTCTCACCCAAAGAAAAGAGGAAAAACATAATGCAGGCAGGAGTCTGACTCTGATAAGACATTATCATATTATATTTGAATACACCTAAAAAGAGTGATCTTTATGAATACTTTCAAACTCATACCTGTTTTCTCTTAAAGACCTCTGCGTTCATCTTATAAGCTGTTATTTGTTTTGATCTAGAATTAAACTAAAATTTTTAGAAGTTCTTAGGGTAGAGCTTGTATAACACAAGGTGATACAAAATTTCCACCTTGTAATTGCTAGAATTTAAAACTATTTTTCTAAGGCTCCATACCATCACTACTCTCAATCCACACAGAAAAAAACTCTGATAAACCCATAGAGACAACTTTTGAAGAGAAAAAATATATTTCATATATTGGAGAATTAAATATGAAAACTGCTCTTTTATTTCAGAACTATGTAATTTAAAACATTCAATATTTTTTCCTTACCTTAAAAAAACAAACAAAAAAACACACCAAAGCAAACAACCAAAAAACACTGACCTGTGTTTCATGTGTTAAAATTAGCTCTATCAACTGGCCAAAATACTGAGCAACAGTACAGAGCGTTTCATTAATACAAGACTTCATGGATTTCTGTATCTGCTCATCCTCAATTTGTATGCATCTGAAAAGGAGAAGCAGCACATGAGCAACAATTGTTTTATCAAGTTGACTGTCACACAYTTGAGCTTTTCAGCCTTCTATGCAAAAAGATTATATAGAGCAGCTTTATAGAGTTAATCTAATTCTGTAACCAGCGATACTCAGCCATAACTGAATATGTAAGAATGCACAACAGAAGATATGCCTGGTTGGCTTGAGTGGTGTCTCAGTTTACACCACAGTAGTTCCCTTTATCAGTTCTATCCATCTTTTACCCATGACCTTTATCAACTTATTGACCAATCCTCAAGGAGCACTTGAATGAGGAATGATCGGGGCAGACACCGAACAGAGCTCTCATTAAAGTCGATATGTCCTCAAGGAGCATGTACAAGTTTCTAAGCTCTGTTGGTTCCTGGGGGGGGGGAACCAAATCACAAAGAAGTCACACTGTTGATTAAACTATGCTAGAGAATAACTTCTGTCAGTCAGTGGAAAACATAGGAACTGAAAGAAAACCTTATTTTCTGGTCTCTTACGTAAGAAGCATTCTAAAGCACATACAGCTAAGTAAACCTACGATCACAATTTAGAGGAATATATATTTATTCCTGTTTGAGTTACTAATACGTGCATATATACATGCAGGAACACATAGTACCCCACACTGACAACGTAAGTTTTTGCACACACACTGAAATCTCATCTCTGGAGAGCTCAATAGGAGTTTCGTCGATGATATCATTAGATCAGACTTTCTCCCCTGATGTCCAAAAGCCCTGAAAAATCTACTCRCACACAGCTTTGCATCTGTGCAAACACACAGATCAAAACCCATTTGTGCAACAACAGATCCCTATCTTTCGTTAGGATGTACTTTAGGATAAAAGCAACTCATGCCACCCACAGAGGGGCTAAACATTTAGAAAGCTCTTCAGAGCTACAGGGGGCTCAATTCAAACATTGGAAAGTGTCAGTGGATTTGCACTTCTCATTACAAATTCTGCAACATAAACCCGCAAAACAAATATTTCAGACAGAAAATTTAAGTTACCTTTCAGTGARTGTCGTAAACTCTGAACATTTGTCTATTAAGAGTTTTTCAAACTGCAGAGAGAGAGAGAAAGAGGCTTCAAAGTAATATGCCATATACATGATTGTTCATAAAAATAAATGCTTTAATAGAAAAAACTCTTCAGAAACGTAATATTTTATATGAATGCCTTTTCCCCACCTTTTAAGCAATGAGTACAAGTAAAATCAAACATAAAAAAAGTGCAATTTTCTACCTCTTAATAAAAAATAGAACTTAGAGGTAGGGAAGTCTAATTGTTTCAGTTAAACAGTCCTTAAAACCCATTTTTTTCAACWTAATTTGTCATCATTTTCAACATTCAGAATCATATGATAAAAAAAAGACCAAAACTGAGACAAAAAATGTTTCAACAACAAAAAAAGTTCTAGAAAAGACAAGCACTAGTAATGGTATCCAAATATTTATTACAGATTGCTTAAAAGAAACAGCAATTATTACAATAAAAATATGGTGTCTAGTAGGGCACCCCTACCTGGTGCATTTCTTCTGAAGAATTCCTGGTGAATGTATTATGTTCATTTATCATTGAACGTACATGGCAGTTGACACGTACTGTCATGCTGTGGACTCTTTGCCATTTGTTCTTCTCCAGTTTTTGAGCAATTCTGGTAAACTCTGTGCTTATGATCCAAGCTCTTTTTAATAGCAACTGCAAGTTATCACATGTACTATGTTGTGAAGAAAGGACAAATTCATTTTCTTCATCCTTCTCAATGCTGATTGGTTTGGACTGGAGAATACACATACATTCACARTCAGTCATCAACTTCAGATCTTCCATCCATCGCTGAACAGAGTCCACTTGAATTAAGTGCATGCTAGAAGATAAAAAGAGCAAAGAATAAGGTGAAATCTTAAGTAATTTATACTAGCCTTCAGAAATACTCTATGTAAGCTACATCCACCTACTAAGTGGCAACTGATTGGGCAAATAACATACAGTAGTAATGCAGCAATATGTTTCCCATTCCAAAGAGATTCTTGTTTTTTTTTTTTTTTAATTCCTACTTATATCGTATCACATGTAATGAAATTTTCTGTGTAAAATTTGAAGGCACTAGAACTAGGTAAACTGGAACAGTTTAGACAGACTCTGGCAGAACCAGCCCCAGACTATGGGAATGTAGTCTCAGCTTCTCTTAAGCATTATTTGCTGGTTAGTTACTAAATTGAAAAAAATTTTACTTTGCAATACCCTTATATCAACACTGATAGCCAAACCAAGGCACCTAATGATACTGTCAAAAACATCAGTTTCTCCTATATCATAACATTGTAACTTCAGCTGGCTTATCTTCCTGACAAAGTTCTTCCCTGTTCTTTCACATCACACACTGTATGATTTTGACAATCCATTTGCAAACTGTATTTTTTGCACTACTGCAAAGATCTGGTCAAGCTAAAATAAATTGCCCATGGAATATATATTAACACAAAGGTAGCAGGTAATAATCCTGCATTTTGCAGCCTTTAGCAGTGACAATTAATAAATACGGCAAACAAGACAGCAGTTGCACATCTCTGGGCTGTTCTGGGCTTGCTTTTGTGAGACAAAAGATGAATTAGCACTAGAAGAGTTCAAATAAATGAATGTGGAAGACAATGAAGAAATTCAGTGAAAGGAAGCACAACTGGGCTTAGTTATAACTTTACTCAAACCTCCGTCAGTATCATATGACTACTCGGACAGCAGAGCTGACTGCAGTTGACCTGGGTATGTGGTACAGCAGTTTGTATTCATTTTTTTTYCCCCCCCCCCCAAAATGCTATATACCACCAAGTTTGTATGACATTTCCCTTCCTTCTAAATGAGATACTGACTTACTGGATTCTGCACCACAGTAATAAYGCTCTGTGCTGTCCTATAAAACCTTACTGTAAAAATAGATTTTACAATTGCATTAGCCAAGCTAAAGATGATTGGCAGATGGCCTTTTTAATTCTTGTGCTTCCTTATATACTAMGCACCAGCTGAATTCAAGGAGTATTTTCCTGAAGTTCATAAACAAATAAAAAATTTTTCATACATACAGAGTACATTCACTTCAAAAGTCATTTAAGATAAGCCAGTAGTGCACAAGATACAAGAAACTGCTTTCATTGATCCAATTTCCCTTTTTCACCATGCTGGATGAAGCTACGTTTAATTTTAAACTTTACGAGCTATTGTTATTTAAGGTCTTTACTGCACTCAGCTTTGAATACTGTGTAATCACATTTCATGACCAATTGGGGCTATATTTGCTATACATAGTCTCCTTGCAGCTTTTTTGAATCTGAAACAAGTTTCTCAAACAAAAATAACAACTTTAGATATCCGAGATCGTGATTTATAATGACACGCACAATTCGCATGTTTTACAGAATAAATTCATTTGACACAGTATAATGTATTTTTCTTTTCTAAAGTGCTCTGTGATAACTGATCAAATCTCTATTTTAGAAAGTACAAATAAACATTCTAACATTACAGAATTGCATGGAAAAACCCTAGAATTGAAGGTTAGTCAGATAAAACAAAGAATCGCTGATGTTGTTTTCAATCCCCAAAAGTAGTTTTCASTCTGATAAGAAAAAAAGGATGATGAAGTTGCATTAAAAAACAARAAGTAGATATTTTAAAGAAACTCTCCTTGTTAGCTTGTGTTCCCAGTAGTCATTGACAGAAGTCCAACTGTCCAATTTGGAATGTTCTGTTATGTGAAACTTCGGTTTCACATAACTCACAGCTACTCGTAACTCACAGCAGTGTCAGAAATAATATCATTCTCCCTCTTTCAGAAGAAAAGAACTGCAGAAAATTCTCCTGTTCGCCATGCCAATGCTTCTGTGACATTGCTCTTACTGGGGAAGTATTATTAGTCAAGAAAAATACATAAATGATTCTCCTTCATCCACATTTCCCTGTACTTGGGGAGAAAAATCTTCCTGAACATTTGGTGGATAAAGCTACAGATTAATTTTTTATATATTAAAACAAGCAAAGTAAAAAATGCGAGCATTCATAATTAGCTTTTAAAAATCATACTCCAGACAGTATTTACTGAACTCTGAAAACAAGCTGAAAATTTCCATCTTACCTCCCATTACTGAAAAGATACTACAGATATAGAATAAAAAAAAGCCATAATGGGTCAAACCAAAAATCTGTCTAGCCCATTATCCTGCTCCCAACATGGCCATTAGCAGATGCATAAGGGAAGATTATAAGAGACATGGCAAGAGCTGAGCAACCCCTCCTTTCCATCTTCTAGCAATTAGCACTTTAGGGAGTTCCTAAGCCAGAAATTGTGTCTGAGCAGGATGTTTATACAATTCATGGAACACAAGTAGCCATTAATTCCTTTTTGAACTCACTTATGCTTCTCTCCTTTAAAACAACTAGTGGTATTGTCTCATACTGTTTATGCTTTGTATGAGAAAGTATTTCTTTCGTTTGCTTTCAACTTGCTGGTGGAAGGTATTAACATTAGTAGGATAAGACATACTGAAATCACACATATATTTTCTTTTTTGCTTTGTCATAYCCTCTTACTTATTTCATTTCCAAGTTAGAGAAACTTCATCTATTAGTCTGTCCTCATGCGGTAACGCCTCTGATGATACCTGTGCCCTTCTTTTAACCTTGTCTAGTTCTTTCTAAGTTCTTTCTAGGTCTTTCTAAGATGAGAGGGTAAGAACAGTTCACAATATGAAAAATTCAGGCATGCTATGAATTTATACATCTGCATTACTTTCCCTACTGTCCCTATTTTTAAAAGGATTTCCCAAATCACATTCCTCTTTCACTTGGTTTTCAGATGTCAAATGAGTGCTAATATATAATCTAGAATCCATCATTTTCTCTCTCTCCCTTCCTCTCTCTATTTTTTTATATATATATATATATATATATATATGATTAAAGAGACTCTTATCTTCAGCTCCCATCTCCTCCTCCCTTGTACTACTTTATGTTCATTGACATTCAGTTTCACCCAGTATTTTATCTTTAAGAGATATTTCAATGACTTTTTGTGGCTGTTTTATTTTGAATTATTCTGAATAATTTTGCATCAGCTGTGTGATCTGTTATCCTGCTATTGTAACTATTTTCCAGGAAGTTAGCAACTATATTGAGCAACATTGATATGACCATATAGGGCTTTACTGTGTGACTGGAGTGCTGTTTAATGGAGTAACAGTAGTGGCGTAACTGGCCGGGTATATACATAATAATCCCTCACCAGTCAGAATTTTTGAATTTAGTATTTCGTGGCATATTGACAAAAGCAAATGCAATGTATCTAGACTTTACACTGTAAAGGCAACATTTCACGTAAAAACTGCAGTAAAAATAATTCAGCACAAAATAAAAATTCAAAAGCAAGTCTTCAATATTTCTTTAAAGTCATTTAATTTTAATTGAGGTTGTCAAATATTTCATGAAGTTTTCAACAGCATTTCATTTGAACTTGAGTAACCAGCAATTTGAATACTGTCTGCTTTGCCTGCCAAAAGCAGAATCTCCTATGAATTGTTGCATATTGACAAAGTCATTTGGTATCACCAGCTGAAACCAAAAGCATGTATAAAAGCATATAGCCTTAACAGATGCACAAGATGCTGTTCCATATAGACATCTGTGCACTACGTAACACATGGCAGACAAACTTCATCCTCCCAGGGTAGACCTAAGGATCACTAGATCTCTTTCAAAATTTATCCAGCTTGGAGTTCTCTACATCAATTTAACCAGCAGCTCATACAAATAGCAAATGTTAGCAATGAAAAAGAGTTATGCCTTCATTTGAACACTAGATTTCACTAAGTGCAAAAATCTCATGTTTTATAACACTGTGTGGAAATCTGAACTGATCAATCCACGTGAATAACTCCAGYGCCCATCTTATTTATAAAGTGTTCTGCTTCATAAAGAGTTCTGCTCAGCAGAATTATGGCTGAAAGGCTTCTTAGTCTTTTTATCCATTTGCTCCCATTATAATAGATTTATAACAAGACTTACAGATAACATTTAGTACAACTTCCAGATAAGCCTAAGGGTGAAAGTCCTTGTCAGGTCTCATGATGACACTCAAATTTATTATTTTAATCAGCAGCAGGTAATTAACTGGCAACAAACAACTTCTTGAATAGACTTAGCTTTTTTTTGTACATAAATCATCTGCAATTTCTTCCTAATTCATCTGTTAAAAATTATTCATAGGCACCCAGTATACCCAGGATCAGTTTCTACATCAATAAAACGGACAGCAGAATTTAATTCTCAGTGGAAGGATTCAGTGAAAAGGCTTAGAGAGGGCTCCTCTTTTCCTGAAGTTGCTTGAGGTAACATTAATTGCATGAAATAGCATGATATTGTATTTCCACTGATTCTGGCAAAATTCTACACAGCTAGAGGAACACAGAATAGTAGCAGGATGACTGAGAATCAGGYCCCTAATTTAAGTAAACATAGTGGTTTTACAGATTACCCACAAAGCAATTAAGAGGCCTATGGACATTGTTGTTTGTAATTGGTGCAGAAAGTAGAAAAAAGGTATGATTGGCGCACTATTCTTTGATCTCCTCTTTTTCCAATGAAATTTCAGCAACCCAACTTCACTAGGACAAAAATGARTTTAGTAGGAATTATTTCAACCATAAGAAAATATTTAAAAAAACAAGATAATTCCTTGTTTTCAGAGAAATTACAAGGTATTTTAATTTGCTCAATGATTACTTACTCCTTACAGTCAACCCATTTCCCTGAATGAAGCCTATAAAAGGTAATGCAGGCTAAAGCAACTGAACATTTCTCAAGAAAACAAAACTTAATAAAATGTATTGGCACACTGTAATCAACCAAGTATTCTGATGAGGTGTATTCTGGAAGACTCTGATAGCCAACAATGGTATCTCGCACCCTTTAAACATTTAGGCTTAGTTTGAGAGTCAGCTTAGACCACAAGGAAATGTAGCAGAAACAATAACGGATTTACAACTAGTTCAGAAAGCAGGATGCTACAGAGCAAACAGTTAAAGGTGCTTAGTTAGCACAGTTACTTAAAGGTGACAGGTAAAGGACAAATTTGTTATAATAAGTAAATTTACTCTTTTTTGAGTTTTTTGGGAACATCCCAATAGAGTCATTTTTCTCAAGGCCAGCATCCACAAATCTCTCTTCATCTGACTTTAAATCAGAGATGGTCCCTCTACTATTCATAGGACTTCACAGGCACCATATTCAGTTTGGCATCTACACTCTGGAGCAATGGGATTATTCAAGCCACCAGTATCCTTGCAACGCTACTACAGACAAAGTATCTCAAAAGCACAAACAGCTTGTATGGATGCGTCCTGTTCGGCATCCATCCAACTTCTGCAGGGAGACAAGACTGTGAAACTTAGCGCTTAATATCTGTGGTCAGACTCCTGCGCTATGTGAAATTCTTTGCACTCAAAATACAAAAGAAATATCTGCAAGGAAAGTAGAAACATTATAAAAACTTTTCATCTATATGGTATGGTATGAAAATTTACTGTAACTTCATTGCCCCTAGCCAAAAGGCCACATAAATCATTTAGTGTTAAGTATCACACCGAAGTCCTGCTCATATCGTTATGTTTTTCTGAGAAATCTTCACTGTAAGTTGTCCCTCTAAAAACATCTGGAAGCATTACACCATCTCAGAATTACTGGCACGCCAGAGAACATAAGGGAGGCATGATATAACATTACAGACTAATTCACCTGGCTGATGAAGTTATGTAAAATTTAGGTTACATTATATCATATATTAGACTATATCCATGTGAGAAAAATTAAGTAGGACCTGATCCCTTCAACCTTTGCCAATTGTTCACCTAGTCAGAAAGCAAGAGAGCTTGTTCAACCTCTTTTTTTATGTGGATTTTTACCCACTTAAATTGCTAAAACAGTATCTGTCCAGACCAGACGCTACTGAATTCACAGAAAAAGATGGTAGTAAAAAGGGATACTATTTCCTGACAGAATGAGAGGAAAAATACAAAATAAGCCCTGCTGTCAGCAAATTATGACAGTACAAGGCTACTACTCAGCCTGCTTGCTGGCAAAGCTGAAAAAGTGATGACCAGAGAGATACATCTATTGAGTAAAATTTGTGTAACATTTTAYAATTGTTATTGACCATTACAAACTAGTAAACTGACTAAAATTTCTAAAGCAAATGAGTTTGGTGAACTCTGTCATATTGCCAAATTCAGACTTAATGAACAGTTACAGGCTCGGGTCAAATGTGTTTGATGTAACTTGAGGAAGATATCAGCCTTGCAATCAGGCAATTTTAGTCACCCTACAATTTTAACAAGAGAAAACATAGACAAGGAAAAAATGTTCCTCTACTGGCTCTGAGAATCCATTCTTTCAGAACTGGAAGTGGGAGACTGCCAGTGTAGATCCCATCTGCTGTGAGATCCCATGACCCCATCTCTCATTAAAGTAAATGTCTTCCCTCTAAGAAAGGGCACAGGGAACTTTATGATGGAGCACTTCCACATCCCCACCAAATAATGGCCTTATTTATTCTTATTTATAGAGGATATGTCTTAATCATTGAAGGTCAAGGATAAGTTAAGGAATTTACAAGTCACTGCAMACATTATCTAAGCCCTGCTTTACTCTTCAAGCTCATTTCAGTAATACGTACATAYATTCACCTCATGTTCTCTGGGCCAATTTTCCTCAGATAGCTGAATACTGCTAAACCACATGGCAGCTTTGTGCCCCACGTAAGAGGGAGAGGAGAAAAAAAAAGAAAAAAAAAAAGGTAAGACTATCCAACGAGTTCTCATTTGGATTAAGTCTAGCTTGGGTTCATTTCTGATGATACAGAGTGTCAGTGTGAAGCAGACTAAAGGGTTAATACACAGTATAAAACTAATATATTTCACCCATCTCAGCATATATATTTCCTTTGTTCAAAATGCTGTTTAATCATTTGTTCTACAGTGAGCAAGCAAATTCTCTTCATTCCTGTGGCAAATTGCTCTTTGAGGGGCCCTATAAGGCAGCCTTTCTGACAGGGTTTAGTCTTTAAATAAGGACTGATTCTCCAGTGCACAAATAAATCATTAATGAAGCAGCAGGAACTATTATTCTTTTTCAAATTGCAAACAGCAGCCTGGGTCTTGCAAAACATGAAACTCTTGAGTTACAGCTTTCCTAAAATATGAGGTAACAGCGGCGAGGCATCTTAGCTTTGTATATGAAGACAAAATCCATGACTCTGGGCTTAAAAAAAACACAAGTGTAAGCACAGAGTCTGAGGGAATTGTCACAGGGTAGCTCTACTCAAACCATTCCTACAGCTTCTTTCAAAATATTTCAGGAGGTAGACTCAGTAATTGAAGAACATTGATAACGTGGAAAGGATGCTGAAGTAATTTGCTGCTTATTGACTGAATTCTCACTCACATAAATAGCTGAGAGGGGGACACAGGTCTATCATCAGAAAAAACAAAACATGCTCAGGATATTAAGCAGAGAGTCCCTACTAGTTCACCACTTCCAGGTGCTCAGACTACACTTGTAATTACAGAGGACAATGTTATCCATAGCCCTGTAAGTACTTTAATAGAAAAATCCTTGCATGTATCTAGCAGAGASAAATAGAATTCAGAGTGAAAGAGAGAAGCAACACTGGAAATAATTTGGGGCCACAGACCACAGGAATGCTTAGACACAATCACAAGCAAGTACCASTTTGGAGACGAACATAAGGGTCCGTGAAAGTAGTGCTTGTGCCTCACTGAACAATTTTCCTTTTTTTTTTTTCCTTTCAAAAATCTGCCCTAATTTGTACTTTAATAACAAACAGCACTGCCCTCTGCCTTTTTTGAAGGCGTTATGACATGCATTATGAGCAACACCATTAACTTTTCACCTTTTACTCTTTATTCATTTAAGGTCCTAAACCTACTGATTAAGTAAAGCCTGGGTTACTTAACGAGAAGTAACAATCATTTCACAGGGAGTTGTAAGATCAGTATCACCCAGGAGACTGTAGAAATTTGGGAGACTCAATCACATCGMTACATAGTTGCCCTTGCTAAAAATTGTCTAATCAAAAGAAAAAAAAAAAAGACAGCCTTGTTTTCACTTTTAGAAAAGCCACATTAGAACATTTACTCTCCAAAAGACAAGTTAAAAAGGTTAAAGTGAGCAACAAAAACTGTTACACATGTTGGATTGTGTTGGTAGAAATACCTTAATTAAGCATTCTCATTAAAAGACAGTAGCTTATCAATAAAATATGGTGTTTTAAGCACATATGCATATACTTCTGTAGGAGCAGACAACAGATAATGAATTCTAGGTCAGTACAAATCCACTCTTCGGACAGTAACTACGTCAAAAGGTTCTTTCATAAGTGGTTTTAAATCATCTCTAAAAATAATTTATTGCAGGCTCTGAAGCGTGCTATTTCTAAGTGGCTATTCTAGAACCTTATTGTTCTGATGGTTAGAAATCTCTTACTTCAGTTCCAGTTTCTTGATAGAGGATTCATTTCCATTTCTTTCTTTTCTAATAGGAATTTATCTGGAAATTTATTTCTAGAAAGCAAGAATCCTCTCAGATTTTGTGAGATTAAACTAAATCCTTTTGTTTCTTTTTATGAGACAGTCTCTTTTCTTTGCCTCCCTGAACACTTTAGTAAGCTTTACCCAGAACTATTAGATTTTTTTTTTTTTTAAATGGAAGCTGCATCACATTTAGCATCAAATGAAACCTTATTGCTAGAAGYTTAAAAGTCATATCATTACCAACTGGAAAAAAATTTTTCTTGTACATCTCTCCTCCATCCAATGACTTCCGAATTGTTTCAGACTTGCTTCTTCTCAGCCCTTAAACACAAAACCTTGAGATTTCTACTAATCATACTATTGTCATCAAGAATAYCTTACTTAATYGACACAACTGTCCAATCTACAYTAATCATCTGTGTTAGCTGTGGCTTGAAATTCAAGATACAACAAACTTGCAATCATAAAAAATCATTTTAACAAGACAGGTCTCTAGACTGGTATTTGAAGCTCACTTCTAATCATGTCTTTTCAAAAAAGAATCCTTGCAAACTCATTTTCCCTATTTCACCGTTTCTATATTTCATCTATCTTTACTAATAAACATCAAGTACACATAGCTACTCAACTTCCTTCACTAAAGGGGGGAAAAAAATAAAATACAGTTACATCACCAGAGAACAGTAATAGGTTAATCTAACACAATCTATTTTTGGCAAGTTCAAGCTTTGGCATCCTTCTTACAACCACATCCAAATCTTTAGCTAGTCTCTCCTATAATTTTTAATTTCTCTCCCCCATTTCACTTCCAGTTAGCTCTTACCCACCCTCTCYCTATTTAATGTCAGGTTTTGTGAGTTACCACACCCTACAACAGTCACCCTCCTGCTTTCAGTGGACTGAGTTCTTTCCTCTTCAGACATACTTATTTTTATTTCCAAGTGTCTGACATGGAGTCAAGACTAGATGGTTAATGTTCCTGTCTTTACTGAAAGTTGTATCTGTCTTCAGTAGAAGCACAACCTCAACGCTGTGTTTAGGACCAACTTTTTTTTTAAATACATAAAGTAAGCATTTGTTACTTTCTCTTTCAATCTATATGGTTATTGAATGGATATGATGTTAATAAATGATGTGCTTTCCTGAAAAAAGTCTCACTGGAAGAAGCCCAAACAGTCTAATTATTTCCTCAATAGCTGTTTAATAAATATAGATCTGCTGGACTAGTCTCTCCTCCTAGGCTCTACCTTATGCTCACTGTAAAGGCACAGTAAAGAAAACAACTCTGTGTGCATGTGGTATTTCCCCTTCTGCACACCTTATCTTCCTCCCAGAGTTTCCGATTACAATATATTCACAAAGACCATTTCAGTCCTGTCTTCTGAATGCATTTTAAAATTCTAATTTTTCTTCCATTTCCCTCCTGCTGATACTGCTACTCCCCCCCCCCCCCCCCCCCCCCCCTCATGTATCCAATTCTGCCAAAGAGAGACTCCCCACTCCTAGTAAGATCTAGTAAGCCACATCAGGGCATATTTTCATTCCCTTTGCTGTACACAGCCAGACTTGTACACTTATGTGCCTCTCCAGGCACAGTAAGTATACAGATCAGCAGACAGATCAAGTAGATACACTACTTCAGGAAGAACTGTAAACAGTGGCCTCTACTCCTTGTTCTCTTCTCTCCCTGCTCTCCTGGCAAGTTCTGCCACCTCTTTCCATCATCTTCTCCTGCCAGACCAACTACTGTTCATTTATCCTATGAAAGAAAAGACACTTTGATACTTTTGCRCTGAGTGTTGGGCACAGAGTTCTGATCCCGGTTGCAGCTTCCAGATCATTATCATGCACAAAATAGACAGGCAAAATCTCTAAGTTTTTCAAAGCAATCTTAAGAGGAGTTCTGGAGCCAAATGGCAATAGGAGAGGCAGTTATTTTTACTACCAGAAGGTGGCAATTGAGCATGGGAAAAGAGTTAAAGTCTGAAGAATGTCTGAGCTAGAACAGTCTCATTAAAATACAAAATCCAAAACAACTGAAATCTAGGACTTAAAAAAATATGTTCTAGAGGGTTCCTCACAATGCTCAGCAAGGAAAGAGTGAGGTGAGGAAACAACCACAGTCTGGTTTCCTGGTGAAAGTAAAGATGAACAGGTTGAGTCTCACAGATTGTTCATTCCTTGGATATAGTTCGTTAGTAAGGACTTTTCACCTTACTGCTGATTAGCTCTGCTAATCTCAGATTCAGAAAAGGAACAAGCAGAGAACAAATCTTGCTGACAAGAGTACCTCAGCACAGGTGTCAATCTCCACCTTCACAGAAGGGAGAGGATGAAAAGCATTAGGCATCACAGAGGACAGAGCACGGGGGCTTTCACAAGGAGTCAGAGCTTACAAAGGATGAGTAGACAAGAGCCAAAAAAAATCCACTTCCTCCCCACTCCCTCCTCTCCCTCCCAGAATGAAAAGCCTATCTACTTATTCCTCTTCATTTAGACAGAGCAGGGTCTGGGTCACTCTCAGCAAATTTCTGGCAAAAATGAGTTATGATTCATAACAGTTTGCAGGCCCCACAATCTGTAGTGCATTAAAACCAGAACCACCATGTTTTCCAGAAAAAAATCTTTTGATATTACTGCATATAAATATGCCAATTATCTCTTCTTAATTATTTATCATTAATAAATTTTTATTGGCCATGAAAGAAACTGGAAAATGGCTAACAAGAGAAGAAAATGTAGTGAATACCACTGTTTTGCAATAACATATCCCAGGCCAGATTCAACAAAYTGGTCTCTGGCATCAAATACAAATGAGTATTTTATGTGATTGCAGCAGTTTGCATTAAAAACAATTAAAGGGTAAGTGGAATTAGGTTTTTGTCCTATTGTAAGGCTTTATGATACCTCAACAGTGGAGCAAGCAAATTAGATGAGAAAAGTATCAGAACTGAAAGCAAGGAAATGTTCCATAGTATCAAATCTGTTTTATTTACCAGTTTTCACTAAAGAAATTTGTTTCATTTAAATTAGTATGAAATTTCACAAATGCAAAATACACATCTGATGCACAAAAAATCAAATGTCTTTTAACTGGATACTTCTTTTTACTTTTCCTTTGTCAGTATCTCCTTATTATGAGTAAAGTGCTTGCAAGAAAGAAAAAAAACTCACTATGTATTTGTGAAGTGCCTGATTAATAGTCTTTGATGTCACTACCATATAAGCAGAATATAAAATGACTTCATTTCATAGAGAAGTAAATGCAAGTAGGTCCAGCTCTCTGTATGATTACCTACATTCCACTGTTTTCCTGAGTGCCTTAATAAATTCATCATTTACATGATTACATGATTTTCATCACTCCATGAAGGCTTTTCTCACAGTATTTGCTCAATAGTTTCTCCAAAAAGTCCATCAGTTCTCAAGTAGGATGTGTTTTTCTATAACTGCCACTCATACAAAATCAGGCTGGCAAAGTCAACACTCCATATCACTGACTGCAAGCAAAAGGCTGAGTAATTCAGATTCTGGCTTTCATCCTGACACCTACTTCTGGCATGAAGCAAACAATGCTCCCAAATCCCCAATTTGAGAATGTATGAAACAGGATTAAAGCTGTACATTTTGAGTCCATCTCTAACTGAAGAGAGATGGAATTTTTAACCTTCTTTTTCTTCCTTTTAACTTCCTTTCTCCCCCGAAGCTTAATGAAATTCATCATTAGACTGTACTATACAGTCTATTGTATACAGTCTATATACAGTCTATCTATACAGAATCCTGTTAATTTACTGTACAACTTGAACTCTGAGAAAAACAAATGCAGAAATCTGATAAACATTCACAATACATTGTAACTTTCCTTCATTTTATTCAGTTTAAGGTAAGTATTTGTTCAAATCTCTTACCCAGGTGTTGTGCAATAATCACCTTAACCCTGCTTAGAAGATTAATTCAACTGTTCTACAGTCATTTTTTCTTGACAAGACTACAAAATAGAGGTTCTCAAAGGAATTTTTTAGACCATGCTAAATAATCTCTTGGTCACACTATTATTAGCCAGCATACTCTTTAACAGCCTCTTCACCAGTACGTGAGTCAACGTACCACCTGCCTATCCCTTTCACAGATGCCTCACGGTGACTGTAATCTGGGTACCACTGCCTCACAGACACCGAATTAATGTTATGGTGTTACAGCAAAGTACACTGCTGCCTATTAGCAAAAAGTTAGATCGTTTCAGACATAAAAGAATGTCTGAAATCCGAACATGTCTTCTCTGTACTCAAAATAACTAATCTCTACCACATTTATCTGCTTGAAGTAGGAAAACTTGTTCTAACAAGCTGCAAGGATGTATACAGACCTCTGATGATAATGAGCTGTTTTCACTGTTAAAGCTCTTTGAGATACGAAACATAACTATCTCACCTCTCCTGGTTACAAATGACTTAAGGACCTATTCTGAGTGTTCTTACACTCAGCGAAAGTCTGAGTGGAGGCTATATATAGGTTCAAATATAGGTAAACTTGACATATCTTTAACAAACAGATAGGATTTAATAAACATCATGCAGAAATCATACGCATGACTCAGCTTAACAGTTTAATCTTTCATGATTTAACATCTAGGCATTCATTTTTTTGGCAAGGACAATTCCTTAGAGCATGAAACAGGTAATCAGTTGAGAAGCTTATGTAAAATATAAAGGGTGGCTCCACCCTTCTACTATATGGAAGGTGCAGTGAGACAAAGCCATTCCTTGGGACCTTGGGGACAGTCAGTTATGTACAAAAGAAATGATAATCTTGGAGAATTATCACTCAAAATTATACCGGGGAAAAAAGGTTATAAAAGATAAAAGCAGAAAAGACAGGCAATTAAGTCTCAGGACAATATGGAGCCCTTCTATTTCTTACATACGCAGCTTAGCAAGTTGCTGTGAAAACAAACTCCTGCATAGATCTGCTAAAATAGCATGAACAAGCTTCCTGCGCTACAGTAATATGAACAGTCATATATCTTATACATCCTTACATACTTTCAAATTACAAAGTAGAGACTGAAACCCTCTCAAGCCTTATTTATTTGAAAAGACTGTCAGAACTGTCCAAAGATCTTCCCTTCCTTTCTCTCTCATGATCACCCTCAAATTTCATTTGTAAGCAGTGAGTAGTACCATTTGTACATRCTGGAAAGTTCACAAAGATAATAGCAGAAATGGCCTGAACTGTTGTCTACCATAAAGACAGTAATAAAGCTTTATGACTCCAGCTTTTCACCTGTGAAACATGGATCCTGATTCATCCTATTTGGCAATGGCAAARGATAAGAGTGGATGAAAATGCAGTGCAGTTCTGACCCTACTGCAGACAAAACCTTAGTTTTCCCTAGCTTGTGACCCTATTACAAGAGACCTTATAGCACACATAATGGCGGTCCTGTGTGCCTACAAACTTCCCTCACTTGCAGTCTGATGGCACAGCTACTCTGAGATGCTGCACTGCACTTACAGTCCTAGCAGCTGATTCACACCACCCAAAATCAAGGAGCTGGAGCAATTCACAAGTGGGGCCCACTACATTTGCTTCATATGTCTCAACAACATGAGTTAAAAGTCCAAATCGAAATTTCTACGTTACAAGATCAACAAGAGATCTAGATGTCAATTTACATACTCTAAAATGCTCAGACTGAGCACTTCCTGGGGGACTTGTATTTGAAGAAACCTGCAATATAACAAAACAATGCCACATTCAAAGCACACAGTGCAGAAATGCAACCTTTCTTACTCTTCCATAGCATTACAACTGCATAGCAGTTCACTCAGTTGGACTCTCTCTCCATATCTGACGGCATAACACCAAGAAAAAGCTACTTTTTCAATATTATTGAGGTCATCCTCTCACCTGACAGTTGTATCACAGAGAACATTCAGTGTGATCCGAATACTCTGGAGCAGAACAAATCGTTGGGGACCAAATCTCTTATTTTCCTTGGCAGCAGCACACGGATTTCTTTCCAGGTCATTTCTGGTACTTTAGCCAAGAGCAACGTAGGGTTAGACTGCACGGCCAAACCAGGACTGCTGCTTCTAATAATTTCCCAGGTCACTCTCACAGAATAATCACAGTCAGTTGACCTCCACACCCGGGCTGTGCCACTGGCACTTCTGACAGATTTAAGGAAACTTTTAAGTTCATGAGGAAAGGAAATCACCTTTGTGTCTCAACCATTAGGACAAGTTTCTGTCAAAAGAATGCCAAAACAGGGTTTATTACAGTCTACTGCCTGCTGCATTTCTCCTTTCTGACCTCCACTGGGGGCACTGGACTGTAAGAAAAAGTTAAACAGCAGAAGTTAAGCATTATGACATGAAATCTGCAAGTCTGAGGATAAAGGACTTCCGGCTCTGCCGCTAAATAATTGTAATATTAAGCCATGTGCAAAGTGACGTCACTTAAACCTTGACAGTCAGCATTTAAGATTTTATAGTTCACTGAACAAATTTTAGCCTTAGCAATTGTATTTAGGTCAATTTGTTCTGCAAGTGGTATTTGCCTTTTAAATCGAAAAAATACTGGGGAAATTTTACTTTTCCATCACTGTCATATAATTCTGTTAGGAAAATCTATTCTTCATCTCGCTCACTGAAGTGACTGGTCCTGAATTCACACCTGTTGCAGCAACCGGACTGCAGAGAAATACRGCTCCTTTACTTCACAAGCCTTACAAATCAGAAAAACATAGATATCTTTACTGGAATCAGAAAGCAGTTTAATTTTTATTTAATTTTTCTATTTAATTTTTCTATGCTTTGCTTTTTCTTTCCACATTTGACCCAAAAGAGAATTGGCTAACATATAGTCTGTCAAAAATCAATGTTTACCAAAAACATCCTATAAATATCAAAAGGTGTCAACATTTTAGAAGAGACAGAGAAAGATAGCCTGCTGCAAGCAGGAGATCAGACTGTATTTCACATTACTTCCAATCTGAACTATTCCTTGATACTATGATTTATTCAAATCTCAAAGGGGATATCACAGCCATTGAAGAAGTAATTTCGTACTCCACAAATAATGATTCTCTTCACAAAAAAACTCTCAGTGAACATGATATAAATCTACCTTCAATGTTAATGACACAACTAAAAAAAAAGAAAAAAAGRAAAAAAAGCCTTAAGAAAGCTAACATCCTGTCTGCTTTTCCAAACCCTCTTAGCTATGGTACAAAGAAAGTAAAAATTTGTTGTGTTGGGACCATCTGGCCCTACGACATTTGCACTCTAAGGAAAGGCTTGCCAAGGACTCCGCCATTCATTGTCAGTACAGAGACTCCCCAGTCTGGCCCTGAGTGTTAGGAAGAAAAAGACATCATTAGAAGTTATATTCAATTCCCCCCTCCACAACACACTTTGTGCAGAATATTAAATCAGAACAAAAGTTTGATGGACTATCACACTGAATATTTGCTTCATGACTAGGTAGAAACAAGTAACTGTTCATAATCACAAAGTCCCTTACCTTTCACTTTACCTATTTTTAAACTACAAATAGAAAGACAAACTTGCATTTGATGTAAGACAGGAAATGAGCATCAAATCTTCATTGCTGGAGCAAAGTAATGCACTCCCTGCATCATGTATTTGAAAATAAATCTACATAATTAATTCTAAAAAACAAAGTAGATATATGCACACCAACTCCAAAATAAAACATTTATTAAACCTGTGCACAGCAAATATGTTTAAACAAAAAAAACAAAAAAAAACAAACAAACAAAAAACCTATCCAGCACTTCCCGAAAGGCTTTCAACAATTCATCAGCATCCACTGAATAACTCTGATCTAGTTAGCTACCTTTTACTAGTCTTCCTACTTTTCCCTCTGCATTTTCTCAGCTTTCCTTGGTTGTTCCTATCTGCCTAACCTCCATTTCAGCTTAGCCTTGGTGATAGTGAAGACAGAAGGTAAAAGATAAAAAGAAGTTCCATCAACCTTAATTGAGCAGACTATATACTTAATCATTTGCACATTCTCCTTATTTCTATTGCAACTATTCACCGGAGGATAGTAACAAATGAAATAATGAAGTAAATGAAACAAAGTCCACACTTCCAACAATATAAASAGGCTTCCTAAAAATAAACAAACCACACAAGTTATCTGTAATCCTTTAGGTGCATATCCTCACACAAAACATACACATCATAATTACATTCCATAAAAAAATCTATAAAGAACAAAATCAACTGGCACTGCTAACAGTTATATTTCAGCTTAATATTTAACTTCTCTATGCATCTCTCACCATCACTCCAAATCCCTCAGGGTTAATATGCACTCAGAAATCCAACCACTAACAGACACCAGCAAATTTAATGAGGCTAGAAATGGGGTCAGACTATCACATTTCTAAAGACTGCTATACTATTTGTCAAGAAAGGAAAAAAGCAAAAAACCATTTATGAGGTTGTATCATTGTTCTGCAAGCTTTCTTAAATTTGCTCATTACAGGTTACTGAACAACTGATTACATGATCCTCCCACCATCCCTAGGCAGCAATGAACCAAATTGAGAGGAGGCAATTAAGTAAGGAAGACATTCCCAGGAAATGTGAACTAAAGTGATAAATATTGTATTTAACACAATATGGTATAAGTATTTCCAACAAATAGCTGAGAAGCAAGTATGACAAGCCATAGTACAACCATTAAAATATCCTTAAGCAAAGACAGTTATTTTTAAAATCACACCGGGTGAAAAAYACCTCAAAAATGACAAGTTACAGGAGATAATTCATCATCCTCTGTTACAGACAGTGTTGGAAAAAAGTTCAGTGAACTACCTTGCTAGGCAACAACATTGTAAAAAYGTTGGTAAAACATGTTGCATGAAAGGAACAAGTCTTTTCTTTTGAACAAAAAAAGCACTTTTCACATTTATTTAAAGCAGCTGTTAGGCAGTGTTCAACATTATCAACCYGTAACAGTGTAACAGGATGCCACATGCATAGTGTCAGGATTAACAAGGCAGAGAAGGTCATAATATACTGACTGATATATAAACATAATTAATATAGCAACTTGTGAAGATAGGTTAACAAGGGTTTCCATTGCATCTCCCTGTGAAAGACAGCATGTAGATCTTAATTTATATATCAGGATACCCAARCAAATTCTCTATAGAATTACTAGAGAAACGGCTGATGCACAATACATTTTAAAGAGCAATGCAAAGTTGTAAATATGCATGCAGTAGTGACCTTGCTCATACTGTTCTTTCACAGGGCTCAGATTTTTATCTTAAAAGAAAAAGGAAGAAAATAACAAAAGGAGGAACGCCTTTTCTCCAAACACTTTTCTCCAACACACTGGGAGAAAAGAAAGTCTGATTCTATTTTTGATTCTACCACAGAGGTCACTAATGGCAAACTTTTCCAACTTCAGGGATCAAAACAAGGAAGGTGAAATGCTACAGTCAAAGGACTTGGTTGAAACTACTTATATTTCAAAGGTTTGCCTACTTTCTCTGCCTCACCTCCTYCATCTGAAACAGTGATAAATATTTTCACCTCAACTCTCAGATAATTTCGATGCTGGCGACTTGGTGCTTTGAGATTCTATGGAAACTTCCACCAGCAAACAACATAATAGTATTAGCACCAAGACAGAGAGAGATATCGAATGGGTTTATCTTCTAGGTACTAATACTCAAAGCCTTAGCTTCAACAGAAGAAAGAAAAAAATCATTAAAAAAAATAAACACTGCCCTTTGACTGTACATAAATTGAAATTACAATCTCTATTAAACAAACAATACACAATTTGAACATCCTTGTATCTASCAGTGTTGCATCACTGCATTTCTGAAGATCAGGAGGTAATCTGAGGATTCTGGAGGTAATGGGAGGATTCCCTTACCTTTTTGTTTTCCAAGAGCGTCTCACAATTTTAATCGTAAACTGAATATTTAATCTGAAAAACAAAACCAGTCTTCTATTTCTTCTGTTTTATTTAGCTGAATGGCTTCAAATTCAGTGCTCCTGACTCTAAGCTTAATTTATTATCCAATGTACAAAGTACAAGAAATCATGACTAACAGGAAAAATCTGGTTATGTCAAGCTTTAGCCTGAAGTAATCACAAAAGGCTGATAACTTCTGTTGTGCAGGAGGAAAAGAGGGGAGAGAAAAAGACTTTTTATCTTAGCCCCCTCACCTAGAAGTATTTCCTGGAAACACAAAGAAAAAAAATAATTCAAATAGAAAGATGCAAGAAAAGGGTCATTTTTTAGAAGTCACACTAAAACAGCTCTACTAAAGAATGAGACTATATGTATCTCTAAGGAAAATACGCCCATTTAATATGCTATAGTAAACTTGTCATTACTGATGGCAACATATGCTTGAAATGAATATTTTTTATGATCATATAAAGTGCTTTACCTAAGTTTTGGAGATTAATTGAATTCTTTAAAAGATAGAAGATCTGGACTTGAGCAAGGCTTTTGACACTGTCCCTCACAGCATCCTCCTGGGCAAGCTCCAAAGGTGTGGAATAGATGAGTGGGCGGTGAGGTGGATTAGGAATTGGCTCGATGGCAGGGCGCAGAGAGTGGGTAGTCAGTGGCACGGAGTCGTTGGAGACATGTAGTTAGCAGTGTCCCCCAGGGGTCAGTTCTCGGTCCAGTCCTGTTCAACTTATTCATTAACRACCTGGATGAAGGGCTGGAGTGCTCCCTCAGCAAGTTTGCTAATGATACCAAACTGGGAGGAGTAGCTGATAGCCCTGAGGGCTGTGCTGCCATCCAGAGGGACCTCGACAGACTGGAGGACTGGGCGGCGAGAAACCTCATGAGGTTCAACAGGGGCAAGTGCAGGGTCCTGCACTTGGGGAGGAATAACCCTGGACACCAGTACAGATTAGGGGTGGACCTGCTGGAGAGCAGTCCCGCAGAGAGGGACCCGGGCGTCATGGTGGACGACAAGTTGACCATGAGACAGCAGTGTGCCCTGGTGGCCAAGAAGGCCAACGGGATCCTGGGGTGCGTTAAGAAAAGCATCTCCAGCAGGTCGAGGGAAGCGATCATCCCCCTCTACTCAGCCCTGGTGAGGCCACATCTGGAGTCCTGTGTCCAGTTCTGGGCTCCCCAGTACAAGAGGGATGTGGAGCTGCTGGAGAGAGTCCAGCGCTGGGCTACCAGGATGATCAGAGGCCTGGAACATCTGTCATATGAGCAAAGGCTGAGAGAGCTGGGTCTGTTCAGCCTGGAGAAGAGGAGGCTGAGGGGGGACCTGATCAGCGTGTAYAAATACCTCAAGGGAGGCAGTGAGGAGGAGGGGGCGGCCTCTTTTCAGTGGTGGACAGTGATAGGACTAGAGGAAATGGCTTCAAACTGAAGCATCGGAAGTTCCACAGGAACTTAAGGAAGCATTTCTTCACTGTGAGGGTGACAAAGCACTGGAACAGGTTGCCCARAGAGGTTGTGGAGTCTCCTTCTTTGGAGATCTTTAAAACCCGCTTGGATGCAGCCCTGTGCCACGTGCTCTAGGTGACCCTGCGTGAGCAGRGGGGTTGGACTCGATGACCTCTGATGTCCCTTCCAACCTTCGGCATTCTATGATTCTATGAAGATTAAAATCAATTTCCCTTTTTTCCCCCTCCTGTTTTATCACTGTTTTCAGGCCCCTAATTCAGTGAAATGGGAAATAAAGTTTCTGTAACAATAATTTTGTTTTTCCTCAGGATACTTTGTGTTTAAATAGTGTATCTATTACAGTCCAGATGTCAGACATGGTAGGTATGACAGTACATTTGAAAGCCACCAGCACATTGATTCAATACTCTAGGGACTACTGCTACACAAGCTGTGATTTCCCACAAAACCAGAGAGAAGACAAAACAACGTAAACAACAACTCAGCCTGCACAGCTTATGGTCCCAGTTCCAAATTCCTCATACGGCCACAATACCTTTTCACTTCAAAGCAACTAATGGCACTCCATAAAATTGCCTGCGTGGGCAAAGCAGTTTGCCACGATACAGAATTTCTTATATGACTGATATAAATCACTTCCTGTGATAAGATGCTATGTTGCAGCAATGTTTTGGATAACATTGCAGAGCCTGTTTGCCTAAACAGAGTAGGCTATACCTGCAAGCAGTTTTTTGTTTTTCCCAGAAACCCCTTGCAACTGCAACTTCTGTGCTTTGCAGGTCTGTATTACTCTACCTTTGAGTGTCACGTACATTACTCCTATGCTGTATTTTTTACCTTATCAGCATATGGAATCTACAGGTAATATCCTCTTTTATGCATTTGCAACCTAAACTTGCTATCAGCAACCCAGAAAAGTCCTTTTCATCTACAGGACCTATTGCCTTAGTTAACATCACTGTTTGCAATCAGTTTTCTACTACAATAACAAACTTTATTAACCTTTTTTGCAAGCTGAGCTCTTGGCACAGCAGTTAGCTTTGATTAAGTTCTTTGACTTTTGATCCAAGACTCAGCTGCTGGAAGTCATTAGTTTTCACTGAGCAATTAACCTGAGATTCTGGCAATTTGTCTGGTCTTTGGGCTAGCCTAGGCATTTCTACAGCAAAGTCAATAGTCTGTCTTCATTGCTGCACACATCTGAGGCGGTATTCCATGGCTCAATAGTCACCAAATACTAAGGCAATTTTCAGCTAAAATGGAGGGAACAGCACCAATTACCAAAGGCCTGGCAGACCGAAGGCAATATCTTTTCCAGATAAAAGAGTCCAGATAAAAGAGTCAAGTCCAGATAAAAGCCAAAAGCATTTGAAGAGTCAGATAGGGAAGATAGAGAAAACGCCAAATTCCTGTTGTGTTTTTTTGTGAGGGGAAAAAAAAAAACCACCCTCTTCACAGCTTAAAATAGAGCATCAGGAAGGTGTTGTTACAGTAAAAATTCATAATCTGGTCTGAAGGAAAAAATGAGTATGCAAATGATGTTTAATGAAGTTTAAATCACTTTTGTTTCTGATTTCGTTCCTCCAAACAGTCATGTCACACACCACTCTAGCTCAACAAGAATGTGGAAGCTAATTTTATTTATTTGTCTCTCTTCATGAAAGCTACATTATGTCAGTGGTCAATCTATACTATAGATGATAATCTGGATAACAAGGAACAGTCAGTCAGATTCTAATAATTTATTAATTAGTAGGCTCTCCAGCATCAACAACTGGAGAGATCATGCTACTACCTCTTCATGATCGACATTTTCAGGTGTAGCAATCAGGATAAAGAAATTTTTTCATCATAGTTCTCAGCAGTCTTCATGGAATAACAGAAATTCCGGGAATTTTCATCTCGCTGAATCACTGATCCAGTAAACACAATCACATCTCTATTGCAAACATGTTTGTCTATTTAAAATGGTGATTGCACTCTCATTATCATGACTGATCAGGCTCTAAGTATACAAATTTACAAATGCCTTGACAAACAAATCCCAGACTTCCATATTCTTAACAGTTTGTATGAACATTACTTAAAAAGAAGTTTATAACGAGTTTTTAAATCATATTCTGATCTTCAAGGGAGTCTGTAAGTTACACTTACCGCTGAACAGGTAACTGAAGGGAATCTAAGTGGTTCTCACCCTTAACGGCCATATTTATCCTATTCCTTACATGCACTTCTCCATAGGCTGGAATCTAGAGAGAAACAGTTATTTAGAAAAATTAGGGAAATTCAGGACTCTTCAATCCAGGGTAACACGGCATTCTCCCATTAAGCTGTGAGGCTAACTCATTAAAAGCAACTGAAAGGACTTCTTTTACCTCAGGCCACCACAAACCTCTAGCAATAATAGGGGTCAGCAAGTACATTTCATGGTTTTAGCAACATACAGCTCTGCATATTCCTGAAAGTTCTGGATTGCTGAATGTATTAGAGGGTTATTATTTAGCCTTATTTCTAAACTATTTTGCAGTAACTTGCACTCTGGAGGAAGTAGATTTAGTAAGATTGGAATTCTTGAGGYTATTGTCACAAAAGCTACTGCAAAATAGAAAGCGTATGTTTGTATGATTTTAGGATCACATAGAACATGTAAAGAAAGGTCCTTGAATTCCCAGTTACTGAAGTAATAGATCCTTCTGTATTACATCTTTTCACTTTTCTGTCAGTTTGAAACTGATTGGGGGGGGGGAGGGGAGAAGAAAGACTATTTCCCTCCCTCTCCCATTAATTTGCTTCATCTTGCATCATTAGGGCATTGCTCAGAGCAAATCAATGCATGCTCTCAAAAGAAGCCAAGAAGAGAACTTATTTTAGCAGCAATATAGAAAGCATTCCCAGACATCCACACAGCTAGAAGAACTAATGTGCAATACTTGAATGAGAATGATCCACAACTCACGAATAAGAAGGAGATGGTTTCATTTGCAGGAAGAGGAGACAAGAACAGCAGAATCTCATGCTTTCCTAAATATGAAGAAAAAAAAGAGATCCATGTATTTCAGTTTTGGAAAAAAAATTTACATGGGAAATGAAAGTGATTTGTGTCTGAKGGAGAAAGTTTTTGATGTAGCCACTTGTGAAATTCTGCCATTTGGTTATGGACTACATTTTGCAAGCTGAGTCAGGCAGCATTTAAGGAAACTGCCTCTCCAGATTGTTCTTAATTGACACTGAGTGGCCCTCAGCATCTTCCCAAGCAAACTGATCTCACTGCTAATGCATTTCCTTGGGTTTCTTTTTGGCCAAGATCTGTATAGCAGAACCCACAAATATTGTCCTGAATACATAAAAGTATTACAACCTAAGTAATGCCTTCACATGCTTTGCCCACTACTAGCACCAGATGGCTTGGGATTTCTTTTTTCCATGAATTTTCCTGGAAATAATGAATTTAACAGATGAATGAATATACTGATAATGGGAAAAGAATTTTTTTTTTTTTAACACGGAACTGTGATTTAGAAAAGACTGTAACAGTGTCCAGTATCTAAAAGGCTATGCCCAAATAGCTCATATGTCCAAATATGAAAATATGAATACATACACTTTAGTGCCCAATACATGGTCTGATTTGAACGAGAAGCTTATGAAGTCTTTCTTTTTTGGTGGTGGTGGTTGTCTGCTTTAGCAGTTTACATATATTGCACAGACAGCACCAATAATGACCAAAAAAATTTGCTAGCACATTTCACATTCTTTGACTCTTTGACAATAAAATTTAAAATTACCAAATACAAGTAACCATATAATTAAATGTATTGGAAATAGCTCATTACCACTATCTTCTGRTGGTAGAGAGACCCTTAATAAAAAATGGACACATATGTACAAAATCTTCAAGATGAAATATTATCTCCTAAATTCTTACATGTGAAGAACGAAAAATACATTCTTTCATCAGTCAGTAAAAATACAGATATCGGGAGCACTAGCCAACTCCTGTTCAGAGTTCACAAAAATCATCTACTTCCCTCTGGCAAGCTAAAGCTGCTTTGCCATTAGTTCAGCCCACTAAAACCTCCACATACACAAATCGGAGCATATGATGTACTCCATTAGTTGCATGCAGTGATCTAACGTACACAGAGCTAAATTAGATTACTGCATCTCATTGTTCTCTATAAATGAGAAACCTGACCAAAACAAACACAGCTTTTGATATCCTCTCTTCCCACAAAATACACAGATACATTATGGCTAAGAGCCTCTAAAACCATGATCTGCTCCTACTTAGGAGTCACTTATGCTCCAGGAACAATAACAAAATACTTCACTAATACCTTAACCAAACAGTCTGCCTCAAGACTACAATTAGCTCAAGTCTTTAAGCTCATGTTAATGCTGCAAGTGAGGAAATACTGTCTCCCCATGGCAGGTGCGTTCTCCCCAGGCAAACGGCAACCTGCCAGGAGACTGACTGCACCTCTGACATCACAGCATCTCATGCTACAGTCTGCCTAAACCCACAACTAGAAGACTGATTAAAGCCCCAGTGAATGACACAACAAAAATACTGATATCTGCCCAGGGCTTCATTTATGGTGGAAGATGTTCAGCTTCAAGCCTCCACATCTCCCTTTTGGGGAGGGTCACAACATACAAAGTGCATTTCCCAGCAAAAATCATTACAGGACTGACGGAATCTCTCTGGTCAGCTGTTGCTGCTTTTTGTCAAAAATCACAATAATGTCAATATCTACCCAGCATTCCTGAAGTAACACCTCACACTATAGCAGACCACGCAAATGACCCCTAAGCATCATCACAAGTCAGAGGAAAACAGAATCTACATACCTGGACTTTTTTGAAGTTTTTAATACCTTAAGCAAGATTTTACACATATAAATATCTAGACATGGACTTGCATCATAATGTCAAGTAAAGACTTACAATTGGCTTATTTCTTTTGGTAATGGTATGTGCATGCAGAATTAGACGCATTCAAGACAGAAGTCTCTCCTTGTGTCCTGCATCATTCTCTTTGTCATGTCAACACTGAACTAGATTTTAAGATATAATTTCCTCATGTTTACTAGATAGATGTAGATAAGTGGACCACAAACCACATTTCATTTCCAGTGAAGACAGTCTGCCAAAAGGTTATTTTGGAAAGAACTACTACACAAGAAAATAACACACTTGAAGTAGCCTGCAAGCATTGCTCACAGAAACAACGTCAACAGAGAACATGATCACCACAGCAGGGGTGGGAGAGACAAATACAAACATATACACATAAATGAGAAAAGCCTAGCTTTCYCACAAGGCAGCATCAGGACCCAACATTGACAACTAGTATACAGAACTAAAAGCAGCTCGAAAATCTGACTAGCTAGCCCTTTGGTAAGTTAAAGGAGAGTTTTCATCCTAATTTACACTAGGCACCATAGCACAGTTCACCTGTAAAATCTGTGATGTCTCCTTAGCACAGTGGAGTGTCAAGACATCCTCCCCTCAAACTGCTGGTTTCACCTGCATAATAGAAACATCTGGCTGGAAACCTGTGCTTAAGTCTATTTTAGCATTTTATAGCAAACTTTGAAATGCCAAATTGCTTTCGGCATCCCGGATTTTTTTTTTTTTCTGTTAGGACAAAAGACAAACCTCCCAGCTTAAATTTCTTCCCCCTCATTTTACATATTGACTTGTATTTAACCAACCAGAAATCATGAGGATTTTAGCAGACAATTCTAAATGCAACCACATCCTAAAATCTCACAGCCAGAGCATATATTCTTCAAAGTGAAATAGATGCAACTCTTTTACTCTTGTTACTGAGTTTTGCATCAAAAAAATACCCTGAAAAAAACTTTGCCCTGCAGAGTTTTGCATCAAAAAAATGATGTCCTGAACAATTAAGTTCTGAAACTCTCGCAATTAAATTCACATTTTTTGAACTTACTGCTAGCACACCCACCCTTGCAAAAGCTTAAGTCAAAAGGCTAATCAATGAACTTTTGCCATCTCATTTCTAATACTTAACACCATCATTTCAGTGCTAAGAAAGGCTATCTTAAAATAAGGTCAAACACGCRCATCAATCCTCTTGGTGAAAGAGGGACAACCATATATTTAAAATTTTGATTATTAATAATCATCAGAATGAGAAGACCATGCTGTCTGTAGTCTGGCTAACCCAAGAATAACAAGTCATTAACTAGAAGTCATTTTAGACTAGATAAGATTTGATTACTATGAGCAGTTCCTCTGCCATAATAAAGTACAGTCTCTGTTCTGCCAAATAGTGCCTGTCCTTATTTTACAACTCTGAAAGTCTGGGAATCATTATTCTCCTGGTACACAGAATAACTGTTAATGGAATGCTACAAATCAAATTAAGAGGAAAATTCTGACAGTCTTTATGTGATAGGTCAGAAAGTAAATACATACACTCCGTCCTTCAGCAACATGCCTGGTCCATCAGAAATTTTTCACACTATCCAATTAAAGAGTCAGGATCCCATGCTCCTTTTGCTTTATACCAGTTTTATACAAGCAAACATTATATACAATAGTAAAAGCCAAGCCAGAATTAAGCAGAGTTTCACAAATCTAAATAATAAAATTAAAATAGAAACAAGAAATAGTCCTTCTAACGATGCATTAGAAAGGATCATACTAATATGAGTCCATATACACAGATAGAGGTATCCTCACTCCTAGAACGCAAAATTAAGAGACAGAGATGGGAACAGGGGCTGAGGCATTCATTCATAGAAAAGGCTTTTGCAAATCCAACTAAAATAATTACAGMTCAGTTTATGCTTTACCTGTCAAGTATCATCAGAAAAACAAATCTATTTTCACTTATACAAAATTTTAAAGCATAATTCTTATCATCTAATCTCTCTACGTTCTACAAACAGAGGATCTCATTTTAAATAACKCTTTGACAAGGCCCATCACATACATGTGAATTACTGAAAAATTAATATGTGCTACTTCTGGAACCTGGAGAAACAATCATTAGTTTGCAGATCTTAAGTTAGCATGAGAAATGAGAAGCACAACATTGCCAACTGCAAATATCAAGCAAGAAGAGAGAGAAAAAAAAGAAGTCTCAAGCCAGGCTCTCAGGACAAGATTTCACTCATCTTCATACACAACTTTTCCCGTCCTTCACTCACTTCCTGGTTTTAGAACCTTCAGGACCTCCTTCAACATCTATGATTTTCTCTGAGCCCTGTGAAAAACATCCTGCTTTTAAAACAAAGGCTATGGACTTGTTTGTGTCATCTATTTTAACAGACRAGGCACCAAACAGAGTATCTGCAACACAACTAAGAAATTAAGAAAACAGACATATGAACTGTTAGACATCTGACCCTTGTAAAGCATACACACCACCACAGAGACCAAGGACAGAAGAGTTCTCTACATCTCTCTGAAAAGAGAAACTATAGTCAATTCTCTCACATGATTTTTTTCTTCAGTAAATCTTTAGCAAATTTTTCAGTTTGGACATTAAACTTCTCAAAAGATGGAACTTCCATGAGCATRGCCTACTTTTAAAAAAATGTTTAAAATTAGAGAAGCGCATAACATTCTAGACTTTCATTTTCTTTTTCACCTTTTAGAAAATTATTTTGGGCAAAAAGCCACTAGTCTAATCACTTACTTGGCATCCTTCATCCGTATATTTTCACTGAAGTCTCTATAGTCTCCTCTACCAGGAGGGGCAGACCAATTTATAGAGGTGGCAGTATTATGGGAACAAACTGATTAGTGGTCACATTTCTGGTTATTATAAATTCAGAGGCAATTTACCTCAGACAGAATTTGCTTTTGACACACAGGAATTGAAAAGGTGGCAAGACAGATGACTTTCGAGCTGTAGTTTTTCTTTTAAGATAACGGAGAAAACGATATAAGTGTTTATTGGTTCTCAGAGCAATATTAACACAGCTCACTACCATAAAATACCAAGAGGTACAAGTTCCCAGTATTTACACTCCCCTTGCTTCATCAGACTGTGTAGCCCTGTCTCACCCCATCTTAATGAAGAGCACTAACTGGTCACCACCTGCCTCCCAGCAACACATGCCTCAGCTCTAGCTAACGCTCACAGCAGCTCCGTGGCTTCCAAGGCATTGCAGCCACACAGCAGTTCAGCGGGCTCACCTAGACGGTGCAGTCTGCAGTCTGCAGAGCTTCCCTCCTCACAGAACCCACCTCAGCACTCCATTGGTCCACTCGTGGTTTGGTACATCTTTTAGCAGATAGTCTCATCCTGACCAAAACCCTGTTTATTAATTTTTAAAGACTACGCATATATCAAGAAGCATAATCTTAAAGCAATACTAAAACCAGCGACGCATGAGTTCAGTCCCTCACAGCCAGGCACCTCACTGACACCAACGTTTGCCTGAAGCGAGGAACGCGCACGCGCCAACCGCCACTGGCCGGTTAGAACCGGTTCCTTCTGCTCTAGAGCTAACGGCCAACGGCTGCGGCTCACGTGACGTGAGCACAGCGCGCACGCGCCAACGGCCGCTCGGAACTGGTTCCAGCCGGCGCTGAGGTGACGGCCAACGGCTGCGGCAGAGTATGGTCGCCTYCCCGGCTGCGAGAAAAGTTGGAGCGCTGCCCTTGAGGGGCAGCGCAGTGAGGTGTAGCGCTCGCCACAACACAGCCACCTTCTTCCCTCAGCCGCCCACCCCGGCCGCCTCCCCGTCCGGGGAAAACTGAAGGGTGGAGACCCTCTGGCGCGAACGAGGCGAGGTGAGGCGGGGCCGGGGGCAGCAGGGCGTTGTTGCTGCGTTTATCTCCCCGCCCCTAATTCCTAAATGAGGGTGGAGGCTTGCCTCAGTTGGCAATAAATTAAGCAGTTCCACACTTTAATCTGGTTTTGCCTATGGCACAAGAGCTGCTAGCTAATCGAGCCCAGAGTAGGGGGTCAACAAATACATCATCTCCTCATTATATTCAGTTTGAGAGACACAGGACCTTGTATTCTGCTCTGYCTTCTTGTAAAGAAGTCAGAAATAAACAGGCTGTTATTTAACTAGCCATTGTAGAGGATATAAATGAAAAGGAGGTTTTTTTCCCCTACCCATTACAAACATTTTGAAAAGATTACAGCCCAATCCCTGCAAAAGAACAGTATGTCATCAGTGTCACAGATCCAAAAGTAAAGGAGGGACTTTTACCTCACATATGTATATACACATATCATATATTCACATCAAAGTACAGCAAACTATAATACATTTTTCTGGTTAGCTCAAAACATGCTGGGAGATCATAAAGGAATTGCTTGCCTGAACTGAATGTGCAATGTAGAGTATTCAATAGCAACTACATGCTAGGTTGTAGCTTCTTTCACAGTGAGTGAACAAAAAGAGCAAGAAAACAGGCCCTGAGTGCTGTGAAGGAGCTACAGCTCCACCAGCACCAGTGAGGTAGTCTAACTAATAATATGAGGAAGACAACACACAAACTTTAGGCTACATTCTGCAGGGCCATGGGGCAAGTGCTAGTTCACAGCAAAGGTCAGAATGGGCAATGTTTTCAGAAAAAAAAACAAGGTAAGGGCAGAAGAACTAACCAGCATCCCAAGGTAAATTTACAAAACAAATGTGTTGAAGAATAATCACTTGAGTTGCACAAGAACCAACTTAGATAAAGTTTAATGAAGTACTGTTTTGTATATCTCCTTGATATTTTAATAGATCTTCAAGCAGGAAAGTTGTTACAGATTGCTTAAAACAAGAGACACATTCTTTGCCGCTTCTATCTTACCTCTCTGTTAAATTGCTTGATGACCTTGTAGCTAATTCACAAGATTGATACTTCTTCATTATTTCCACCACCGCCTCCACCCCACCCCCCCAGTAAAGGTAGTTCTATAGAAATACCTCTTCTATAGAAATAACAATTTTACTCTTAGTAATGCAGGGCTTCTAGGTGCTGTGAAATTATAGCTAAAGCTCATTATTCACCTTAACAGTGGAAAAAAAACCCAAAGGAGCTTAAAATCAAAATAGGTAAAACCATCTTCTGGCAAGGAATAGAGAAGCAGAAATGAAGTGACTTATTCAAAGCTAAACATGATACAACCTCAAATTGAAATTAAATATCACAAAGTCTAGTATTGTAAGTTAGAAGCTAACCATCCTTGTAGCTACAGCTTCAGTGAACGAAAAAATATAAGGAGCTATATAAATATCTCACTTTCGATATCAAAGATGACAAGGATATCTCTGCTCATATCTGCATACAATCCATTTTATATAATTAGAAGATTTCACCTTAATGTCCATTTCAGTTACTCAGGCAGTCAGAAAGAGATCTTCACTAATATTGATATTCTAAAGAACAACACAATAGATTTAAGTACCCTAAAGAACAACAACAAACAAAAAATCTGACATTTTAACTGAGATGAGCAAAACAATATTATTAACTCAGGTCTTAGCCCATGCTATCAACATCTTTATTGGAAGAATTGCAGGGCATTGCATGGTAAACAGTGGTGGCATTTTAACAATATTTGGTARCAGCCATTAAGATTTTCATTTTACAGAGTTAATAACCATTTGCTGTTTGTTGGCATTATTTTGAAACCCTTAAAACCATCTTTAGACCAATACATATAAATGCATATTCACATAAAAGTTAATGCGAATATGAAAGATAGCTTGTTGCAGCCATTGAAAAAGCTCTCTATTTGCAGTATCTATAAACATGTTACTTCTATCACCATTTTTTCCCTTATGCATATTGCAGGAAAGAAATAAAAGGACATAGGAGACTTTYATATAGCATCTGGACACAAGGCAGAAAGCAGGGAAGTCAGTGTAATGACATTCAATTAGCTAACAAAACAGGGAACATGGAACATGGTTATCTAAACAGGGATTCTCCATGAGGGCAAATTCATGTTAATTGGGGTCTCAGCCTTAAAATACATGTTTCCTAAAATGTGGAAACAATAAATCTGGTGAAGTAAAACCTCTTTTTTTTTTTTTTTTTTTTTTTTTTTCTTTTTTTTTTTTTTTTTAAATACAAGGCTGAAAAATCAGGGCAGATTTGTGAAAGTGCCTGGATATACAAGATATGAATGTGTTTGCACTTACAGCAGTGTTTCAGTATTTTTTTTTTTGTTTTTGTTTTGTTTTTTAAACTCCAATTAACACCTCCATACAGTATGTCAGCAGAACTTATGTTTCCTAGTCATTATGATTTTATATAAAGGCAAAGTAATAAGAAACTTTAAAAAAAAAAAAGTATAAAATGCTGTATCTTTTTGAACCACTGCCAGAATATCCTCCTCTATCCCTCACAGAAAGTATTGTGAAGGACCAAAAATCTGTTACAAAGATATAGATATGGAATCCCCAGCGGTATTAGGGACAGAACAAACTGCTCCTTAGTGTCATCCACTTATTTATTGTTTCAGGGACAGATGTAGTACAGCCAGAGTACATCCAGAAATCAAACAGCTTGGAGCTGAAAATACAACATCTACTTCTGGTCAGTGTACTGCAATGAGACGCTATGTCAAAACATGCTCTTGACCCTTTGGGTGCAGAGCCTTGGAAGGCCAAGCCAAGAGCTTTCAAAGGGTATTACTTGATATAAGATTTATGCAATTTGTAGTTCTCCAGTTTATAAGCTGAAATTTTGGTTTGGAAAGGCCAAGGAGGAAAGAGTACGAAGCAGTAGAAGAGACATGAGAAGAGGAGCACTGCTCATTATCAAGTGTGATAGTGATGTATCTGTGAAGACCCACTACATCTAAGAGCAAATAACATTATTAATCCTTACAGAAGGAAACTGGATGCCCTTTTCCAGAGAGAAGTGTCTTTGTCAATGAAAGCTGTACGTCATTAAGAACTTAGTGAAAACTTGGAAGAAAACTAGCATTTGTCACAGATGCTTAGTAACTATGGACAGATACATACTATTGTAGAGCAAAGAGGGCCAGACCAATTCTGCTAGGCCTTTGGATGTTTGGGAGAAGGGGTAGTTAATTCTTAAGTCTAGCTGTGCTGTAGAATTCATATGAAATCTTCCATCAGCTTACAGTAACATTGAGTAACATACATCATAAATCTGAAAGAAGAAAATTTCTATGTATACATCCTCAGATATACTGCATTCACTACCATGCCTTCAGGGTCACGTAGACCTGTCTGCACATGCTGCCAGATAACAGCTTTCAAAGTTGGTATCAATCACTGAAAAACCTCACCCCAAAACAGTTGATACTTGAACAGCAGTTCCAAACCTGAAATCATATTATTTTTCCTCTCTTTTTTTTGAAATTCAGATGGAAAGCTATGCTCTGTAAAATGTTCATGCAAGGGGAAAAATGTAGTGTCTTTAAGTTGAGAGAAAAAAATATAAATTGTTGTTGTGGTGAATGTAAATCAGGTCTGAGACCCAGCCACCTAACTGTCCATTAGAATATCAAAATACAGATTCTGCTTTTAGTTTAATAGTGTTCTCAAAGAGAACCCAAGAAAATGCTTAGCATTACTCATGGTGGAWCTACAAAACAGAGCTTTCATCATGACTCATCCAATAAAAGTGAAAGCAGTTCATAAGCAGAATCTGAAGAGTTTCAAAGCACAAGATGAATTTACCTTTAAAAACCTCATTTCAGTAAGAGAGAAAATATCAGTTACAGGAAACATAGGACAGTGGTTACAGATGGGGAATGAAAATAAGAAATCACCGTACCTTCTACAACAAGGTTTCTCACCAACTTTCTCCAGGCTGCACAGTAGCCTATTTAGTCTCCATCTCTGAAGTGATGGCTTATTCAATTATTTTATATTATTCAATGCACAAGTGACAGAATACATTTGCAATGAAACAATCAGAAATTCATACATAGCATTATTACTTCTTCCTTTGTTTACAGCCCTTGAMTCTCACAACTTGATTTAAAAGATCTGATCATGTTCTTTCAAGAATTGAACTCATATTCCTGAAAGTAAAATGCTTACTGCACAGAAAACCCTATGAGAGGATTGACTACTGTCAAGAGATGACTAAGAATGAAATTGAACAATGTTTTAGTATTGAAAAGATAAATCAGGACTTTATTCTTCTAATCTTCTAAGGGTTCTATGAAGTGCAGAAAACTCAAAACCGAGAAAAACATTTTCAGAGGATGTGACACTTGTTTCCAGCAAGTCACTGTGACCCAAACTCAAGTAAATTTTGAAAAGGAATACTGTTATGGATAATACAAATTACCAAAGCTTGAGTTAGTTAAAACAATTTTTAAATTAAACTTTGGACCTCGGGAAAGTTACTGTCTGTCTTGCTTCCACTACTTCAGACTTCACTGAATGTCTGGATTCTGAATCTGACTGAAGAACAACCTATTTCATGAGAACAGGGACCTGAGCTGAGGAACCAGAGGCAGTGTTAGGATGGGGAAGAGAATAGATGCATTAAAGAATTATAGATGTGTTTTATATATATATATATATATAAAAATATATATACACACACTATATAACACTCTATAATATATAATAATAGTAATACTGAGTGCACTAAAGCAGCTAGCCACTTTGCCACCAAGTTTGGTGGTGAAGTGGACCCAAAATATATTGTACATTTTAGAAGTTAAGATTAACTGGAACTTTTCTAAAAACTACATAGACAAAACATAAGTTTCTGCAAGTAATTATCAGGTCATATACCCATAAAAGTCAAAAGAAAATATTTTATTACCTGCTCATCTTGTTTATGGAGAAGAGCCAGTATTAGTCAGCACAAGTAGTTGCTTCCAAGCAAGAATGCTTCAATCAGTAAGGGAGGTAATTAAAATGAGGGAATTCCAAAACATAGTTACAGCTACCAATCATGTCATCTAAATTGTACTATTTTATTCATTAAAAATAAAGCATTGAAACAAAGATGGCATATTTTATGCAAGTTCTTGATTACCTTTCTGCCGAGGGAGCATGTAATTTACAAGAAAGAGGACTTAAAGCTTTAAGTGCCTCTGACTTAATTCAACATGCTGTATTGATGGTCCCATTTAGATGATTCCATTTTAGGCCCCTCTAACGCATTAAAGGCATGACTTACTCACATCCATTTGGCTAATGATCCCCTACTGCTCTAAAGTAAATGACAGCTATTTACAGTAAATTATTCAATTAGATGGAAGGAAGTGCAGTATTCATTTTATATTGTTCGACATGGCAAAACAGAAGTGTGCAAGAAGGCAGGTGGGGCACTTTAATCTTTCAGAATCAATTGTTTAATCTACAACAAAAGACTAAATATACACCCCACAGTACTTGTCAGCATCAGATTTTTATTGTAAACATTCTAAGAGACACTGAAGTGTTCCAAATCTAGATAATATGATTCTACCCACTTCAGAAATAAGTCATCATAGAAACAATGCAAGGAATGCTAGTAGCCACTGTCTTACAGAACTACTTGATTTTAGGCATAATTTAATACACAAACTGTTTTTTTTTTTTCCCACAAGCAGGTAGGTATTTGAGGACTAAATTTCTATTTTTAAAAGGCTTTTAGGCACAACCAAACCAGAATCACACATATTTATAATGAGATTTATACTAATAAGTGTTTCCTCAATTTTGAAACAGGCCTGACCCTCCCAAGACATTTGGGCTCCGAGGTATTTCTTCTTCATGTCAGCTAAGTAAATTGCTCTCATAAATTAAGGAAAAGGATTCAGAAAAACAGCAAATTACGTAAAAGCAAGAGATACAGTTTATGGCCAAAAAAGAGCCTAGAGAAAAAGCAGGGGGGAAGTGACCACACTGCAGTAACTCAAAAATAGTTTTAGAGAAACTGAAAACCATTTTTCCGCATATTTCTGTTCCTTTTCAGTCACTGAAGGAGACACATTCATACATAAGCTTGAGCATAAATAGGTTACAATCCCTGCTGTATGTATATATGCTAACTGCAGGCTGTGGTCACCAAACCTAGAGGAGAGGTAGAAGCTATGGTTCTGATTTCCACCTTGATTTGGAACACTGTCATGACTATAGCTGTGGACAAGAAGAAAAAATAAAAACCACACACGAAGGGGTAGGCAGGGCTGTTACCCATCTTGAGCCTGCCAATGTCTGTGCTTTACCCAGTTCTCAATATTTGCAAGATTTAATACAAAAGGAAAGAAGAAACAAGCAACGCATTTCCACTGGTGAGCTCTCATTTTCCGGAGTGTCTCCCTTTTGTGAGCTGGAGCACACAGAACAAGTACAAGGCACCCCACACTTTATCCTGGCTAACCTGCAAATGCATTTAATTTTCTGTAGGCGGAGGGCCAAGTTCAGCAGCCACAGCACTTGCTCATTTTAATGGGAGTTACGCTCTTCTGTGCCAGCAACAGACTACCAAAAAAAAAAAAAAAAAAAAAAAAAGCAGCTGTTATCTATCTTCTTTACTCAAAGGATGCATGTGAAAAGCTACAGACTGGATTGTTTTAATTCTGTTTCACCTTTTTTAAAGCTTCTTTGACAGTGGAACACTTCTTACTTGCAACAAGTATTTACTCACTTTTGCTCACCAGTGCAAGCCAGGATTCCAGACTGCTTCTTCATATTGATGGAGTTAACCAAAAGACTGGCTTAGTGCAATTAGACTGCTATGAATTTAACTGACCTTTTGTGGCTACAAATCCAAAAGTACCAATCTAATCGTTCAAAAAACCTCCTGCTTGTATGGCTCCTAAGTTCCTCAGAAAAGGTTTGCATTTCATTGTCTCTAGAAGTCTGTTTTCTGTAATTTGCTACTTCTTTCTTATTCCGTTAGCTCTCTTGTTTTATGAAGGATTTCTTGTGTCTGAGCTCTACCCAAACCAAATGCATTAACCAAGTTTTGCCCTGGATTCTCAGTGGCTCCAGGCTGTCATGGATACTATGTCAGTTTTAACCAGGCAGAAGTTGCTTCATTATTATGTGCAGAAACTCAAAAATGCTGTCAATTTGAAATACTTTCTAAAGGATATAATAATACAAATAATACTGCAAACAATACAAGACCTTGACAACCAGTACTCCAGTCCTTAAGCCTGTAAAGCAACTTATCTCTGCTTTCACCTCCATCTCTTCACACAATGGCTTAATTGTTGTCCCTCCTGCTCTCAGACTAAACATATATCTTCTGACATTCCCTCTGGCTTTGAGTTAAATTCTTCAAATATGGAATGGTCCTCTGAAGTGTTCTACAGTTACTTTCTGCTGAAAAATTATCCTCCTGAAAGACAATGAAGTTAAACCAGATTGCAAGCTAGTGCTTCACCCATTAAGAAGTTCATAATGATGAAAAAAGTTGTAGCATTGCATGTGAATTTAGTCCCACATTTTCAAGAAATTAATTTGCTAAAGTTGACTTTACTAGATTGCTAACATTTTTATTTTTCTGGTTTTGAAATCCCCTAGATAGCTAAACAGGAAAGCTCAGAGCAACTGTATTGCCAGCTATGCCTAGTAGCTAAACTGAGAAATACTGAGAAACATAGACTGCTTAAGGTTGGAAGGGATCTCTAGAGAATGCAATATGGAGAGTTCAAAATAGTATGTATGTTTTTGATTACTTGCTCAGAACAGCGTGCTTGGAGTGACAGAAGCTAGAGGACACTGGAGTGGAGGAGGAAGGAGGCAGTGTTGTACTTCACCATTTCCCAAGGTTTTGGTGCACTACAGCCCATGTAGCAGGGGAGGAGTGGACCTAAGCACTAGGTGCTGCAGCACCCAGACCTGAAAGTGAAGGTGCTGTCCGCTGTGAGGGTGGCTCAGAGGGCCAGTTACATCAGCAGTGCCACAGCTGCAAAGTTGGCACAAGAATATGGCCAATACTATTGCAAATAAATGTGAAAACAATATTTGAAGTAATAACTTGGCTTAGGATGATTTATATGACATCATCTCTAGTCTAATGGTATGGGGAAGAATTCTGAGGTTCAGGGACTAACTGCAGCTGTGTCCTGTTCTCACTTTACTGCCAATCCCTGCCATCTAGGGGAAGAGAAAGCTTGAGACAGCTGGCCCTAACCCTATAGTGCGGAAGTTTCTCCAAAACAAGAGTGTTAACTGCTCCAAATGGACTTGATTCACAAGTAGTATTTACAAAGCACTCTAGCATCCCTCTTGAGAGGTGGAACATAGTAAAATTATACCAAAATACAGTACAATTTTCCTCCACCTTAGGCAGGTGCACCTGTCATTCATTTCACAATTAACAGACATTTAAGGGTCAGGCRCACATATCAGCTAGAAAATAACAGGATGATTACTGAGCCTAACCCTGCTCACTTAGCATCAGACTTTGCTTGTTTTGATTTTTTCCCTCAGAACCCTGTACACTTTTTTTAGCTATGGTAATAAATAAATAAAAGAACAGGAAACAGTTCTGTGAGAGCTGAGTATGCTGTCCTATAATAGGTCCTCTCTCTAATGCTGTAATTCATATAAGTTTAGATAAAAAGTATGGAAGAAATGTTTTTAATAGAGCCAAACAGAGCAGGACCACTCCCTGAGGTTTTCGAGGTCTCCCACAATGTCAGAAGCTGTCTAATACATCCCTGTAGGAATGGCCAGGAGTTTTTACACTTTTTTTCTCAGCAGCCAGAGGTCACCTTAGCCTTGCAGGTCCTAAAAATGCTTTCTGAAGTCATAATGTTTAGGAGCTAGAAATGGCAGGAGAGAACCAACGACACTGAAACACATGAGAGAACATGAGAAAAGAAACAAAATAAACTTGCTATAGGGAGGGAGGCAGTTACATCAAAGAGGACTATGATGTGGTCTGAAAAAAAAAAGCAACAAAAAACAAACGTAAAAATTCTCTTGCACCTTCTGCTTCCAGCTTATCATTTCAGCTGGTGATGTAGGCAGTAAGTCTCAATCTAATATGAGGCAATGCTTCAGCAATGGGAACACACTTCAGGCACAGGAGTGTGTATAATTTACACATCCTTTAGCTAAACAATTTTTGTTCACTATGTTTTTCTATTTGAGATTGACACTGTAATTGGGCTCCTTCTAAATTACAGTATCTTTAAAATGACAAAGTGGCTTCTTTTTAATGATTTACTCTGAAAGTTCTTCAAATCTCAAGGGTATTTGAGAACTAAATTACAAAATCTGGCACAAGATGCATACATGTAAATATAAGAATAATCCTTCTGAAATTCAAATTATCTTCTGCCAATTTCACCACAATGAAATAACAATCTCCAATACTTTCCACAGAAAGTATTTCTGTGATGGCTACATATTAATTCCTGCTTTTTCCTTTAAAAGAGACCTACTGATTGAATGGTTTTTGTAACTTGCATCTTAGTGCTGGTCCTAGCAGAAAAAATACAGAGGATATAAAGATATCTCATATCTCATAAGGAAAATTCCTGTTTATTTCAAAGGCTATTGCTTTCTAGTTCAAAATCAACTAAATTACAGAAGCATTTATTCCACAAGCCATCTACAAGTAGGGCTCTGCTGTACAGTGTTATGCATGTGAGTACTCCAAACTGGCAGCTTCCAAACTTCTGTCAACTTGGCACAGATAATCTGGATTCCCAAGCTAATTAGTTTATCTGAGAAGCAAGACTAAATGACAAGGTGCTTTAGACAGTAGAGCTCTACTAACCAAAGGAAACAGACATGTAACTCTACACATYGTTCATTTTATATTGACAGTGCTGTGTAGCATGGCCAAACTCAACTTTTCTACAGAAATCTAGCTCTTACTAGGTGCCTACCTATTTTTTATTGAAGATCTAGCATTTTCTCAGTATAGGAACCAACATCACAATTTTATTAAATTGTTGTCTTAGCTCAGGCTTAGCAGGAAGTTAGGTACCCTAAATTAGGGTACCCCAGGTACCCTTACGCTGGTTAGCATGGATTCTTGAAGAAAGTATGTTGTCCTTTTAGTACCTGAGAGAGTACCTTTCCTCTTCAGAAGGAAGTTAGCTGCCAGCTTCACCAGAACTGATGAGCTGCCATTTAAAGTGGTTCATAACACAGAAATTGAAATCTGCTTCAGTATTAATGACTATGAGCAAAAGTATCTCCAGACTTCTTTGAGGCAAAAGTATTTAAAGCAAGCCAGGTTAAAAAAAAGGAGGCCTAGGAAGACTACGAGGGGTATTTGGAGGAATCAATGCTGTGGAACAGTATGGATAGAGAATGCTGAGTGAAAGGAAGCAGTCTGGAAGGCTGTTCTGATGAGTGGACAGGAAAGTTTGGCTGAGCAGTCCCAAGAGGAAGTTGCTGCAGCACAAGAGCTGGCAGAAATGGACGTTACTCACCCCTGTTGTAATAAGGACTTGCAATCCAGGGATTGGTGACCAGAGGCAGCGTGCACTTAGAATTCAAGGGCAGACCAAGGTGAATCCTCTGCTGACTTCACAACCTGCTGCTGCCAGTGTCTGTCTTTATAAGCAGGCTCTGTGGCTAACAGTACTTTTTGGTTGCACAGTTTATCTCCCACACTGTTCCTCTTCCTGTGACCTCTTGCAGTTATCAAGCTCACATCTCAGTGCTGCAAGAGATCCAGGAACAGCAGTGCCCATCTAGTGTCTGCCCAGACCTACAGCAGCCATATTAAGTGCTACTATGCTGCCTTGCAGCCAAACACCAGCAGCTGGAAGATGCAGGAGTGACTTCCCAGGTATCACAGGAAGTCCTGCCCAATCTATGGACTCAAAACTATGTTTTCAAAGCATGTAACCTACCCTGTCTGACGAGTCCATGAAAATATGAAAATAAATCATTGCAGTGTATGTGCTCAGACTTTCCTTTGTTCATAGGCAGGTTCCTGTGAGCGCCTTACAGAGGAAACAAGAGGGGAAAAAAATGGCACGACACACACCTAAAGTAATCTTACTCAGTTCTATTTTGGCAAAAAGCCTAGGTAGCAACAGGATTTTTCCCTTTAGCTAGCAAACATATCCCATTTCCCAGGGCTGACATCYGTATATTCAAATATGGTTTTGGTATCAGCATTTAAAGCTTTCATATGGTTACCATTTCTAAGCAAACCGCTTCCTCAGTGTAGACACACTTAGAGTATTTTCTTATTTTCATTTTGTCCTAAAGTTGGCAAAGTGCTTGTAGAGCAGGAAAGAGGGAGAGGAGACGAGTGCAAAGGATAGAAATAAGACCTTAGAAAAAAAATCACGGAGATAAGTGTTTCTTCAGGTACACAGGTCTGCATAGTGGAAAGCAAGAGGAGTAAGCAATACCGTAGTCCAGCTTGCTTTACCTTTACATAGGTACATTAAATCTCTACATTTCACTAGGCACAGTCTGTAAAACAAAACAACTCACAGAAAATGTGCTGCCTGAAAACATGCTGCCCAYGAGACCTGCGTATTTCCACATGAATCTGTTTCAGTTGCCAGTACAGAGACTAACTAGGCAAGGAACGGGTACCATGCAGTCCTCACATCAGTTTGGAAGCCTTCCAAACAAGTAGTTCTCCTTGTACATTGTAGAAGCTTTAGTCTCAGCCACTTAATAATTACTTATTCAATAATTGACTTGGAATTTAAAAAAAAAGTTTTCATACATACAATGTATAAGGCTCTGCTTACTTATTTTACAGTTCATTCTGAACACTACTATTAGTCTGGGTACTATTACAATATCACATAACACTAAACCAAAGCCAAGGCAAGTGGTTGACCATATAATGCTGAAAACAGCCTCAATTCCTTTTACCTTAGCTGGAGCAAAGAATGAAAGTTGAACTCATATTTTGTTACATCATTTTTTTTAAGAAGAGAAGGGGCCAATTCAGCCCTTTTAAAGAACTGTGTAACTTCAAAATAATGGTCAAGTCTGTAATATAATTAAGACAAATAGTATCATATTCTGAGGCTTGACATACTGGGCATGTTTTGGGAAACAGGAACTTAGATACATCTGGCTAGAAAACAACAGTGTCAGTGCTGTGTCCCAAAAGACCAGCATTTAAGTGCTAGAAGCTATATATGTATTTTTTTAATATATAAGAGAAGTTCTTCCTGAAGCTATATTCTCTTTGTTTTCTTCATTGGTTCCACCTCCCTCTCYCCCCACCACCCCTTTATTTTTAAACTGGACACTGCTGTAGTCCCTTGAACTCAGACTCGTTAACTGGGAAGACAGAGTACCCAAAGTTGCAACAAAATCTCTCCACCTGAACAGTCTTCCTCTGCCATTGGAAAATTACTGCGCTCCACGCCAAAGAGATCCTCAATTAATTTTTAAATATCTGTTCTAGAATTAAAATAAGAATAGGAAGTCTGCAAGCTATACAATAGTAAAYTATTCCTCATTGTAGAAACTAGTCCAGTTCCTGCTRCTGGAATTATCACAGTTCTCCCTACCTTCATCCAGCTTTCTTCTCACCATCCAAAAAGAACATAGGAAGCTTTACACTGAAATGTTATTTGGTAACCTTATTGACCGACCCCCTAATCCAGCAAGTTGACACCAACACTAACTTTTGAAAAATTCATTGTATAGAGTACTTGACATCCAGTCTTTCAAATACTTCTTTATAATATGCAGATACGCAATGAAGAAACTTTACAGAAGGGAGGGCTACCATGACCTAAGTAGCACAGAAGGGTGTGTAACACGATCATGAAACATAAGCAGAACCAAGCTCAACAGCACTTGTTTTCTAGTATAATATATCATTTATGAAGGTTTGCTGCAAATTCCTACCTAAACATCTTTTGTTTCGAAGAAAAAACACCCTGATCAACTGTTATTTGATTTGCTTTTAGTTTTGTGATAAGTACAAATACAGAAGTATAACAACTCTCAAGCTTTTAAATCTTTTTCACAGACCAGCATTCAAATAGTTCCTTCTGTATACCAGTTTATTTTACAGGACTGCAGTTCTCTTTATAGAAAGTCTTTAGGTTCTGAAAAGGGATTTTTCCCATCCCCATCATGTCCTTTAAGCGTGTATCTAATAGCAAAAGGATGCTGACTTTAATATTATGGAAGAACAGTACTCTCTTTCAAACTCAAAAATAAATACAAGCAGCAATAAGAAAAATAGCATATCTCTCATGTAATATAAGGAAAAGGTACAAATTCAAACTTGCTTTGTCTTACAGTGGTTAGTATGCAAAGATATCCAGGTTTCAACCTCACCAGGACCCCAGTCCAGCAAAGTACTTRACAAGGTTGATAGGAACCAAAATAAAAAATCTGACATGTTTGAAACTTGACATATGCTTAAATACTCTGCTACATTAGGGCCAGCAACCTCAACATTTTCCAGTGAAGCTGCTGTGAACCCTCAGTGAAATGAGTTGCATTGTCCTTCCTCTGCTTGCCTTTAGCTCTCAAACCTTACCTCACTTCAGAGTTGGGGCTGCCTGAAGCTTGGCTCCATATATCCTCTGTTTCTCCATCACAACATATGGAATAAAAATGGATTCTAAATATTTCAAATTGATCTTATGGACATGAAAGAGAAACCAAATACACTTTTTTTTTTTTTTTTTTTTTTTTTTTTTTTTTTTTTTGTGAACTACACTGAAGAAAACACATACCTCATATGTTTGCTTAGGCTCCAAACCTTTACCATGTCTTTTATACCTTGTGAAAAACAGCTACACAGCACATCTCCCTTAAGTGCCGATCAAAACCAGCTGTTCCTAGTATTTCATTAGCAAAGTGACCCACTTTTCTGCATAGAAGTGATTTTCKTATTAGAGCACCAGTTTTGATTCTGTCTCTGGTTCTTGCACAGCAAATGAGTCACTTATGCTCTGATTCAGCAACATGCATGCTTAGTCAGGAAATTAGAGAAGCATATGCTGAAGATGTTCTAGTTGTCTAGTCTGGTAGTCTAATCATACAACTAGATGTTCTAGTCATGTTTTTTTGTCAAATAAAGGTCTGCTTTGCTAAACTAGACCCTTAGGTACCTATCTACAAAGAAAAAGGTGGGGAGTTGTTAAACAATGACATCTTCTCCATTAACCTTTCTGTCACGCCAGTAACTCTAAACAATAGGGAAAAAAACAACTAATTGGATAGTGTATTTGTGTTTAGCACAGTAGAATAGATTTCAATACAGGTTTCTTAGTGTTATATGATCAGTTTTCAGGAGTGTATGCATTAGATTTATCAGTGCTCAGTTGTGAGGTATATCCATGAATACATGGTTTTCTATATTAAAAAAAAAAAAGTGAAATAAACATCTGAAGTTTTGCATCTCCTTAAGTGCTGACAAATTAACAGCAGTGCATTATCTACCAGGTGACAAATTTACTGTTTCTGAACAGATGCAAAAGTCTGTTTTCCTTTGATTGCCTCAGCATGGATATGATTTCGATGTGATGTCATGTCGACATGTTCCTCTCATTATTTCTTGCTTTATACTGTTTCTTCGTCTTCTAGTAGCCATAACTAACTCTTGGTTGTCAAATCTGGCAAGTATATGGAACACATTCAAAAACGTGTGTTTTCCTCACTGGATGGGAACTCACCAGGTTCAAAAAATTTATAGCTCTGACAAAAACTTTGAGTCTATTTTATCCTCTATTGTGTGAACATAACTCTCAATTAAAGACCATTACAGTAAATTGAATAACTCTAAAGATGTGAAAAAATGGCCAAAAGTATTTTTAAACAGATTAAATATACAGAGCTTGTAGTTGGGAATCTATTTCAAATTGTAAAATATGAGACATAGAAATATGCTGCACATACTTCCACTGYTTTCTTACTAAGAATCACCATGTATAACTACCAAGACTTTAGAGATGTGCCACAATAAAAATAGTAAAACCACATATTTGAAGGAAGCTGATGGTCTTAAGAATGACAATATGGACTTATATGCGTATTGTCAAAAGTTGCTGGAAAAGACAGCAGACAAGTTTGGAAAKAAGAGACACTTGGAAATAAGAATTTGTGTATAGGACAATGATAACACAACTCAAACTCTCAGATAAAGTTTATTTTTTAGAAAAAAAAAAAAAGAGAAACTTGGGATGGGAAATTAAGGTTACTTTTGGTAATATACTTGTCTCATTCTTTACCAATACCCCAAAAAGTCTCTTGAGACACTTTGTCATTTTCTCTAGCAAATTTATGTGTGCCACATGTCTGTTATAAGGACAGTCTCTGAGGGAACAGGGTTTTAACACATGAAACATCACAAGCCCAATGGCTCACAAGCCCCTAACTGTGCATTATTCAGAAATCTGATCCCATGAAATACTGTCTGATAACAGAATTACTTACACAAACTTGGGTTATTTGAACATCACAAAAATGACAATTCTCACCTTCACTAGGAAGCAATGTTATTGAGGAAAAAAAGTAACAGAAGTTTAAGACTTTCTCCTCTCATTATTAAGAAAAAAGTAATTTTGGAGCCTGTTATTACATGCAGCATCCTAGTATTGTTGCTCATGTGCTAATATTGATTATCACTTGCATGGATAATCCAGGTTTTAGCACTCTCATGTATATAGTTGCTCTGACACTTTGGAAATGCGTAAAGTACAATACCTTAATACTTTCTGGGAGCTTTACACTCCCTATGCATGCATGGAACAGCATGATTAGGTGCCATGAAATCTGTGTTTGGCCTGTGGTAATCTTGTATTTGTCTATTCACCAGCAAATGTCTTTTTTCATATCACTAGGAAATACAGATGCTTCAGATGAGTTGCTGAGTTTACATGGCACCAGTTGGTTTTGCAACACTCACAGAGAACTGCATCCAATGCTTGCATCCTGGTGAAATGGTAAGATCTCTCTGCTGTTGTGAACATGATTTCCTAAGTGAAGCCACTGACTCCTTGTGAGTACAAGCACTTCTTTCATGATTAAATGTTTGTAGGATCATCAAATAGTATTTCAGTATTGCAGCATAAAAACACWATTTGCATTTGATCTAATTATACTATTGCCTATGATTTCTGGTAGCACATTTAAAACACTTTACAGCCTGTATTTTATCTTGTACAGTAGAGCTATAGTAAAATAACCTGCATAGCTTTAGGTCTAGCAGATTTTATAGCAGTATCTTAATCTTTCCTTTGAAAATACATTTATCTTTATGCTATAAACATAGACTGCAGAATGCCAGTATAGATTGCCTCTTTGAGGGCTGGAAATATTTTGACCAGCACTTACAAAATTACGAAGGAGTCGTACCAGCAGAGCTGACTTGCATTAAGTTAGGTCAGCTGCTCAATACTCAGTTTTACTGATGTCCTTTTCCAAGATTTGTCACTGTTTTATTATTTCTGAAGAGTATTTTATTGTGGCCCAACCATAAACATTTCTCCAAAGTTCTTTAATTGCTTACTTGCATTTTAGTTTATTCTTGTACTGGTTTTGAGACATTTGCACAGCATATTGCACAGAGCAGTCATGAAACCATGAATCATAATCATGACTTAGTGTTGCTTCCAAGAAGTTTAAGCTTGTGCAAAGCTAGCTCTTTGGCTAAATGAAAGGTAACCCCACTTCTTTTTCAGCAGAAATCATAAGAGAAAAGTAGAAGGCAGAGAGGAGCTTTGTTCCTCTCATATACTGTGTTCTTGTACAAATGAAGAGGCAGGAATAAAGTTTAGTAGTAGCAACTTGGATGTTTCTGTACTCCCTGGTACTGCACTCTGGATAAGGAAGCCTGCTGTGAAAGTGATACACCAGCCACTCCCATACTAAGTTTATTGAGCATAAAACTTTCAAACGGCTCTAACGGAGCTCTTAAACACCCAAGAGATTATTAAAAGGAGCATACATTTCTACAGAAGTAAATCATCCTTCAGTCATAGTTAACAACAGTTTTTTACTATGCAGCGTTTTTCATTGTTTTATCAGTTGTGTAACTATTATAGCACATTCACTGATTTTTTAATAAACTTACTAATAAAGCATTTCTGGTTTAAATATTTTTCACATAAACATAAATGTAATTAATGGTATAATTGAATTTGCAGAGCAGTTCATTTGAATCACACATCTCAAAAGAGCACTAAAGTAACTACAAAATAAAATCTTTAAATTGTGTTCTGTTTTTTTTATTTCTTGATATCAAAAGGACACATTATTATTGATATCACATACACTGTGAACACTGCCATCAAGACAAATATTTTAACTGTTATGATTTCTTTTGCTAGTTCCCATGAGATACATTTTACAGSTTATAGTGGAAGCCATGTAAAACAACATATGTGATTTTCAGAAGAGAGAGTCCTAAGCAGTATTGTTGCTGTAGGGAAGGGGCTGCAGTCTCCTCTTGCATACAAGCCGAGCATTCAGCAAAGCCACAAAATAGGCAAAGACAGATGAAACTAGATCGTTAAAATATTTCAGACATGGAAATGCAGACTGAATATGAGACAGGCAAGTCATGTACTCCAAAAGGCTTAGAAGGAGGAAAGAGGACTTCCTATATTAGATTAGTTGCCAAATAATGGTCATAGCCAGACCTTAGGATTTTGTTTCTGTGTTGCTTTAGTCACTTCTTTCCCGAATCAACACTATTGTTTAATAAGCACAGATGATTCCCCTCTTTAGAGAATGGAGAAAAAGGAAAGCAAAAGCCTTTGGCCATTCTACCTAGTAAAGCTATCAAAATTTTGAATGATTATTCTCACATCTGCATGTATCTCTATTAACATTAAAAATACATATACAAGCCAAATAACAATGATCTTGTAATGACCAGTGAATCAACACAGCTATGCAAATCTCAGTTCAAAACAAAAGAATTAAAACACCAAAAAGATTGACATATTCACTCTAAAAGAGTAGAAAGCTATCTAACTTACAGGGGTTTAGTGTAGTTTTTCCCTACAGCTTTTGGCAAACTGGAGATTGACATAACCCTTTTAACATCCCTAGTTAATTCTCTGGTAAAAAGCAGAAGAACTCATAAATCTCCTGTGTAAGGTTATATGAAAATTGCATCTATTTTTACAGCAGATCTTATACATCCAAATCCATTTGTAAATATCCCTCAGCTTCCACAACACTAAAACCACTAAGAACCCAGTGTCTCAGAGACCATGCAATGATGAAATCTTCCAGTTTGCAGTGTGTCATATGCAGATTGCACATTGCCTGAAAAAATAAATAGCAAACTCATGACATCCAGGCAATATAGGGATTTATTTCTATTTTGCTTTCAGGTGCAAAGTTTGTGTTTAAACTCTGCAAATTCCAGGAAGTCAAAGAACAACTCAGAACAAACAAAAATCCAACACAGCACAATTTTTACAGCCTACTTGCTGTTTGTTTTTTTTTTTTTTTTAATGGTTCCTATAGGAAGTGGTCTCATTGCACATCTGCTTTAACTTACATGTTTGAGACTGTCGTCTAGTTAGAATCAGACAATGTCCTGCAGCACTCCTGGATGCTATTCTCACATGTGCCTCAGACTAAATGACAGTCTAGGCATGTCATTAACTTATTTTGGAACAATTAATGTGATATCTAACTTCTCATGCRTATCTATCCATCAGTTAAAAAATAGCTGAACTATAGTCTCTATTGGAAAGGCATTACAGTATTCTCTCCTCAGACACTCAGGAAAATTTGGCTCCATAAAAACAGTAAACACAGAAACCCCAATATATTTCTGTATGCTCACCACATTGCAATATGTGATGTGCCACAGCTATTTGCCCTTTCTGAGTATGGGCATAATTGCAGTATCTCAGGTATTGTATTTAGCATTGGGAAATGATGGCTTTTTAAAAGGGGAAAATGATAGCCTGTACTGTGATTACAAACTACCGTAAGTACTAGCATTATGTAAGTACAAGGGGGAACAAAATTTGGCCCCAGTTTGAGGCCATTACATTCCATAGTAATCAAAGTTTAAGAATTATTTGTTTCAAATATACTTTTCCTTTTACTGGGGGGTGGGGGAGAAGAGTGAAGTGGTTTAGTTTCAATGAATCAAAGAGATGGAAAAACTGCAAGCTTCTGCTCTGAAGACTCTGGTCTGTGTCCTTTGTGCTTTCTCTGGGCAGCTGATGCTTGCTGAGAAGAAAGCAAGGAAAAAGGCACTGAGCTGAAATCCTCTTTTAGAAAGAGCCAGGTGTGAGAGAGGCAGGCATTGTTTTAGGGAGAGCTGGACTCAATACAGAGTTTGGATTTTGAGATATGATCTCATCTCTGTTGATAGGCACTTTGTTTATGGAGTCAAATCTATAACAAGTAATAAACAGATTAATTTGGCACAGAAAGTTGCTCTTCATTATTTCTCCAAAATCTACAGTTATAGTTGCTTATATTTAGTATATTTAATAGCTACTAAAGCCTGTGAGTTAATACAAGACAGTACAGTGATGGATCAGTTTCAGCCTTCAAGCAACCTTATTTCCTCTTTAGCATCCTCATCTCATTTTCTTCAAACCAATTACGTGTGTGTCCATTCCCTCAGTGTTAGTTTGGAGGAGCCTGGGCAGGCACGCTGAGGGGGAGAACAACTGAAAGTACTTTAAACTAGAAAAAAAAGCTCTAGTCTACTTGAATATATTTTTAACACACACACACACAAAAAACTTCAGGCAGTGTGAAAAACTCTCTACATATTTCCTTTTATAAGATTTTTTCCCCCAGCTAGCTCACTGTTCTTATTATTCATTGAAARTAATGAGTTCTAGCTCTTTACTGTTTTCCCTCCTTCTTCTCTCCTTTCTGATACACTGCATTTGCTTTTGAAAGGAATTGGGAATTTTCAGCTTTTTCCATACTCGGTGTATGCTGGCTGTTATAGAGTCCTTTCATTAGGAGATTACATAAATGTGTACTTGAAGCAATAATGGTGCAAAACAATATTCGAAAGGAACAATTTATTCAGGCGATAAGAATTGCCTCATTTATTTTCCATGGAAATAGATCTGATTAATTTAATGTTTCTATTTTCTAAGCCCATTAGGCTGTAGTATGCCTTTGGCAAATAGTAGATGAATTCACAGTGCTAAACAATGTTTTTGTTTTGATTTTAATACATTTTGTTTACTATTATGTTGTGACGTAGCTTCTTGTGCTCAGGTTTTGACAAAATTGAGCTGAAAATAGAAACAAATAAGAAGATCAACATAAAGAGTTTCATGTATCAACAAAAAATGCTAGATTCTAAGAAGGAAAGGGGAGAAAGAAAGGAAGAAAGGGAAGAAAGAAAGGGGAAGGAAGGGAAGGAAGAAGGGAGGGAGAGAAGGGCGGGAGGGAGGGAGGCAGGAAGGCAGGAAGGCAGGAAGGCAGGAAGGAAGGAAGGAAGGAGATGTATCTGTAGGAGCAAATATTTCTTCCATCTCTAAAACAGTTTTCTAATAATTTCTGTAGACAGTTGAAATAGGCTCCTTTTTACAAATTCCTCTATTCTGGCTAACATTTTAAGAACATAAACATTTCTTAGCAACTAGAGAACTCCTGCCTTTGACTTTAGCTTAGACAAGAAACTACAACCAGCCAAAACCAGCTAGGTATCATAATAAAGATGGTGGTTAGTTTTCCACCCATCCTCATGAAGAGAGCATGGAAAATCCAGATCCACTAGAAATGTGATATTCATTTTGAGAGAAAAGTGACATATATCTTCTCTCCTCCTTACATAGAGGTGACAAGTTCATAACTGCTACCAAACAGCATCAGTGCTGCTGGTGTTTTGTACTTATTTTGAACAGGCAACACGTTGGCAAAGGGCTCCATAGTAGATCTGGCAACTTGGAGCATATCCTGTCTTTGCTTTCACATCCGTACAAAACAATCACTGTGATACTCAGACCAAAACAAAGAACCTATTTTTGTCATGTTACAGCTCTTCAACACCAATGCATTCACAGGAGCTACAACCTACTGTTACATCAGCTTGAACTAGTTCACAGAACACAATCCTATTTCATTGTTGACCTTTCTGCACCATGCATCAGGTCCCACAGATTATTTTGCAAATAATCATGTAAATCCTTACTTTTGCTGGAGTGGAATAAATGCAATATGAGAGAATCTTAGCTATATACAGTGACTCTGGAGATACTGATACTGAAGCTTTACACTTTTTTTGATTGCCAGATGATGGGAGCTTGGACAGTGTTTAAGGGGCAAGGAAGAAAAGGGAAAACACTTTGGGGGGCCTAGGGAAAGGAAATAGAAAGGAGGATCGATATATAAATTGAGAAGATGTGTAACTATCCCAAAGTATTTATTACAGAATTTACAGAATCTGCTGTTGGCCTGAAAACAGTGCAAGGCCTCGCAGGTGTGGGATGTATTAATCCCAGAAATACCTGGCAAGCATTCCACTTGTGACCATTATGAGCACAGCTCTTGCAGCCCATCTCTATCTGTGAGAGATTTTTTAAACAGTAAAAGAAGAAAGCTTAGACCTGAACAAAAATTAGAAAGGGTCCCCCATTTTCTAAAGGCTAGAAAATCAGTCTATAAATGTGAATCAATACAAATTTGCATCCTTAATTCTTTGCTGTAAAATTGCTGTTGAAGTTTCTAAGTGCAAATGAAGATTCACGTGAATAGTATATAATCATAACTACACATCGATAGTCTGAAAGATCAACAGATTCAGCAGATTCAGAATTTTCCCTCCAGATTCTATGTTTCAGAGCTGTTTATTTGCTCCTGCATTTGAGGACATCAGCAAAACAGCAGTGATAGATCAGTGAACCATTTACCAGGAAATATATTTAAAATTTATTCCAGTCTGAGACATTATTAATTTCAAGATTATATTTTTGATTAAATAAGCAGCTGTTCATACTTCTTGGCCAAATCACCTGATGTTGACTGTCCAAAAGGTTTTTTATTAGGTGGCAACTCATTCCTCAGCAATTCTTCTCCTATGTAGGAGATTCCTGTATGAAAGGCACTAGAAAAAATACTCCTGAAAACCCATTCCCAGATACCTTCTGAGCTTATCAGCAAAAAGCTAACTCACCAGTGCGAGGTAGTAGAGAAACAGAGGCTGTGCTTGTCAGCACAAAACAGAAGTGAAAGGGGAGCATAAATAAGTGCAACAGAAGCTGCAACAGAGGAAAGCTATCCTGCTAGCAGTCAAGTCAATGGCAAAGCTCCCAACAACAAGCAGAGGAGTGTTGGACCCTACATCAGCAGCCAAAAGCTCAGTGTAAAAATCTTACTTTCTCCATAGCTTCCTATGTAGCTTTCTAATCAAGAGAAATTCTCAGTGTATTCCTTATATAGGGTATCCCTTATCTTACCACTGGAAACACAAGAAACTTCTCTGCAAGCAGCCTCTGTGCTGTTACTCTGATCATATTTCAGTACAACTGATAAATAGAAAAATCTTACATAACATTCTTCATTCAAGACACTTGAATCTCCAGCTTCAAATCCATTTCATGCACTTCCAGTCATATAAAACAAAACACTTTCACCTACAAGAAAAACGAGGATGGGAAAAAAAGGCAATGTTTTTTACTGTCCCATTTAACAAATGAAACACTTTATGCTTGGTGTAAAGTGACAGCCAGCTTATTAGAGCAGACAGTGATCCTCCCTAGAGGATTTCAGTGAGCAAGTAATACAGGTGAAGGTCAAAGTAGCAAAGTAGCAAAGGAATTAAATGAAGGGAGGAAGGAAACTGCTCTATCCTAAAGACAGAAATGGGCTAATAGAAACTGGTCCTGATGCCTAATTCCTAATTTCTCACTGCATGGAAATACAGCACTTGCAAAAATTTCCGTTGCTCTAGAAATGCCTCCAAGACACTTTGAGACTACGGATATGAATCTGAAGATTTTTAGAGCTGGCTCCTTTTTGTGCACAAGCTCAATGCACTGCAATCCTAATGCAACTTGCACTTAGTGTGAGGATTCCCAGGAATGCTCAGTTTTGTGCTACTGCTCAACTTAAATAAAATCAAAAGCAATCTATGTAATAGTCTTATCTATTAATCATACATCTGTTAGATATACATGAAAAGGAGATATAATACGCATAATCCACTTTTTAAAAGTAAATAATAGAATAAAAACAGCCATACTCGCTCAGGGAGTTTTAACTACCCTGTAAGACATGTACACTTAGGGACTGTGCAGCTGGAGACAGCTGCCTTATTTGTTGAATGCTGTTGTTTGACTGCCCTCAGCAGACCTTGAACTCCCCAGAAGAATTAAAGGTTTAGCTAAGAGATGATTGTTTTTGGCCAAGGTTTGTTTGGCACTCATGCTTTTGTCTCAGTTTGCTGCTGCCAGTTTGCTGCAGTTAAATAACTTGGGCAGAATTCCTGGCATCCAGGCACTGTCCCAGCCATGCTGAGCAGGAAACACCCCCAGCGCCCTTGTGAGGCTTCTCACAGAGCTGGCTGCACCACAGTTCAATTCTCCAGGGACACTATGCACAAAAACAATATGGAGTTTGAGGGAAGATTAAGGTACTGGATCCCCGGCAATGCTGGAGAGGGGAAAAATTGAAAAGCAACCAAGAAGTGGTGAAAAGCAACCAAGAGCCGGTGCTACCCACATGGTCCAATCTATGTTCCTTTCCGTGTTTATGCAGATGAAATCAAAGCTGTGCAAATAAAAGAACACTTTTTTATTAAGCTTGGATCCATCGCCTTTAGAAGGGCAGAATATCAGCATACATACTAATGCACATAATCAAGACGAGGATATACATATTCATGTATGTGTGCCTTACTTTCTTAGGTAGCCTGGCATGGGCAATGCAGAGCAACTCACACCACTCACTATCTTTTGATAGATAAATGAACAGTGCTACAAAGCAGCTATATTGCCCTCGTGTATCATAAATGTGTTAGCAAAATAAAAATCAGGAACCCAACCTCCTCTTTACAAATTCTCAAGACCATTTCTCCCAGTTTCAGTTGGTGTGCCAGATTATTCCTCTTTAGGTTGGCAGCACCGCTATACTATGCAAAAAAAATTCAATACAGAAGTACCCAGGTATCAAAGGTACATGCAAAAATACGCACATAAGGAAGATAAGATCCCAGTTTGGCTTAGGCATAATGTTTTAGAGGTCCCAAATAATCTCATCTACTCCAGTTTCAATTCTGACACTCTGGATGATATACTGAGCTCAAGTAGATCTCTATTGAAAACTTTGAGAATAGATATAGGGAATGAAATACATTTCTTGGCTCTAAACAATTTATATGAAATACTGGAGAAGAAAGTGATTTGAGTACTGTTCACACTTCAGYCTAAATATTTAAACAAACATTCTGAGGTGGAAATAAATTAATAGCAGGCTGTAACTTCTTTAAAAATTTATGAACRTTTTGAACACAAGATCTGCAGATGTCGCTTTCCTTCTGTCAGGTGCCACTGCAAGATGTGTCTCCTTTCACAGGGCTTTGACTGCCAGTTCGGTGCACCCCAGATCTACTTCTTCCCACTCTGCCATCTGCAGTTAGCATCTTTCATCAGACCATTCACCTCATGCTTCCTTCCCATCCCATGGACCTCTCCTGACCAACAGTTAGAGTCCAAAAAACACAGAGAGCACAGCATGGAAACAACTGAACCATTTTGCAAATAAGCACAATCCACTTAGGAGTCCACTTAGAATTAATTACTTTTACCAAGGTTTTTCAGAGTCTCCCAGCAATCAAGAAGAGAGCACAGGTGCTCACTAGTTACCTTTTCTTTTCAGATAGCAGTTGCCACAATGGCCTATCAAGGACCTTTATGCAGAAATACACAAATCTTCCTACACCTCAAGGTATTTCCATACTCCTGCCACTAGTTCCACTTATTTTAGGGCTCATTTAGACCAGATAGCCACCTGCAGAGATGATTGAAGAATGGAGTTAATTGGGCCACGTATACAGGAGGCTAAAGAAAGTTGGCACACAATCACTCACACTACTCTAGCTGATTACACTGCTAGCAAACCTTGCTCTCAAGGCCCAAGAAAAATATGTTTCCTCCTGTATTAATTGAGGCAGCATGAAGAATGGTACATAGCTCTTGTGAAAAGAAAGAACTCTCTACAGCTGTGTCATTGGGYATGTGCTGCGCAAGCGACTTTTTTCAAGTCCGTTTCCTTTCCTCTTTCATCACCGGGACTATCTGCCAGAAATGACACATTAAGTATTTGGCATTCCAAAATCCCAAAAAGGTGAATGGAGAAAACACATCTGTGCACACATACTCTGTGTGCAGAGCTGTAAGGAAAGTAAGAGGAGTGTCAGTAAACTTGGGAAAAAAATGCATAAGCCAAAACCAGACTGCCAATAAATACTCATATCTCTTTATTAAACATTAGACATCTTAACCATTAAGGCTTTAATATTTATTTTATCTCATACACCATTGATGAGTTGTAAAGACACCTCAAAAAGTAAAAGGATGTATAAAAAATATTTTTTTATTTCCTTTTTAACAAAAAGGAGGAAACCAGCTAACAGAGATAGCAAAGTATTAAAAATGTGTAATTTGTTTCTCCATGTTCCAAAGTATTTCATTTTGGTCTTCTTCTACAGGTGCAACACAATTCCAGCATCCAAGACAGTGCACAGATTCCTTGGTCAGATTTTTAGGAAAAAAAAATAATATCAAACTGTCAAATGAGTAGATTGCAGAGAGTTTGCATGTGAATATTATGCTTATGCATCATCCAGTCCCAGTGGGACTGGTCACACATGCTCACCCATACACCTAAATCTTCAGGATACCAAATTCCAGATGTGTTTATTTTTATCCAAAGTATTTTATTTGTATTCTGAAAATTAAAATAGATTTTATCTTATTGAAGCATCTATCAGCCTTGACTCTAAACCATGTTTTTTTTTTACTCAAAGAGCAAAAGTCATCAATAAAAAGTTTTTCATGAAAATAGCTCCATTTTAGAAAGAGACTGGTACAAATGTCTTTATACTGCCAGCAAACTTCCACAGCCCATCTATATGTAAACCATTTTAAACAACAACCTACAAATATATATATATATAATTACAGCTTGTTTCAGTCAGTCTGTGGAAACTGCCACATGTACAATTAAGAAAGGATATCTACCCTAGGAATAGCTCTCCCTTTCCAAGAGGGAATATTTGCATCAGAGTAAGCAAGTTTTAGAAATTCAGAAGTTAGTGCCTAGGAGCTGAGCTATATTCACTTTCCACTGGTATCAGGTTTTACATAAGAAGAGAAAGTTTACATCAGAGGAACATAACGGTTTAAAACAAAGATATAGAAAGATAAAATACAGAAACAGGTCTTGGACAGCAAAAGAAGGAAGTATTCTGAAAGAAAACATTACCAAATATACATTCAGTCTCCTTATTTATATTGAAAGCATGCTAAAATTCCAGTACAAAATGCAAGGATAGAAAAAATAGCTAAACTGTCTAAATATTACATTTTACACACTCATTGCTGTTACATAGTGTGACTGTAGGTTGAATCTCAAAGATAGCTCTGAATATTATGGACAAATATTAGCACACCATAATAATTACCATTTGTTCCTATTTTTTTCTGTATATACCAAAAAAAAAAAAAAGGGTTTTTTTTTTTCTTTTTCAACTCAAGCAACCAATTACCTGCTCTGCTTTGCAAGCTCCCATGCAAACTCACCAGGAAATGGATACTGTGCCGTGCAGCACAGTGGGGAAAACTCTGATGCAAAATAATCCTGAACTTACTCAAGTAAGTCTCTCTGCTGCATTCTCAAACTGAGCTATGTGTTAACCGTATTTATTCACCACTGAAAGACTATACAGTTATAACCCTGGCAAACACTGCGCATTTAAATAATTCTGCTTCTGCTTAGCCACACAAATGGGGTTTTATTCTTTTACCACAGCTGTACACAAAAGACTAGAGTGCCATTTCAAATCAAAACTCCTGAAGTTACTACTTACCCACTTGTGATTACATATTCAGTAAACCCGAGGAGCTGAAAAGATTTCGCTGTGGAAGACAAAAAATTACAAAAAAAACAGACAAACCTAACAAAAATGAAGGGAAAATAGCTTAAATCCTTTCTTCATTCATCTACTTAAAAATTCCTGAAGACTATAAAGGACCTTTAAGAAAGTGCTCTCAGCAAAGACTACGTCCTCTTGTCAGTCAAACACTGCATAGTTTCAGCTAGGCATCCGTCCAAAAAGACATGGAATTATTCTATTTTTGTCTCCCGATGCAAGTGGAAACATTTTTACAGATTTGTGGTCAGGACTTCAAATTTTATAGTGGTCAGCTAGTAGAGGAATATAATTAAAGACCCTGTTAAACATAAGACTGTTCACAAAAATAGAAACTGAATACATCTGGAGATAAATAACAATTCTATTACATTACAGTCTGATATAGAAGCACAATAAAAAATTCAGTGAGGCTAAAAATCCAGATGTGATTTACTAGAGAGAAAATGTTAAAAAAAAAAAAAGAAAAAAAAGAAAGAAATTTTTTAAAAAAATTAAAAGCAGCAATGTTGCAGTAAGCAGTGGGACAATAGCATATTTTCAACAAATATGGGCATTTTTTTTTCAAATGAAATAATTTGGATAAAATGTTTTCAATGATTTTACAGACAAAGCTAAACATTTATTTTACCACCCATGTTATGTCTGGTATGTTACTGTTTTTATTCAACACAGGTGTTTCCTTTAGAAGTACCACCAGCTTATAAAGTAAACCTTCTAAACTACTGACTTTGTGAAGTATGGAAGTCTTTTGGAAATTGTGTGTTTCACTTCTGTTGCATTCAATTTGTACTCTTCTGTTGCATTTAATTTGTACTCCTACTATACCAGTAAGAACGTAAAGTTGTTCCTTGTGTACACTCTGTCTAGCAGCTAATACTGAATGTACAGTGTCTTTACTAATCCCTGAAGTGCTCAAAATCAAGACTTTCCTCACTAGGGAAATATTTTATATCCAGTTCAATTCCCCAGTACTCTGTCAGCGTGTTGTGGGCTGAACTTTTGTCCCTGCTGCATTCTCCTCTCTGCTCTCTAACTTGCTCACCAACTGCCACTTTCTCCCTTGCTTGTTTTCCTCACCCTGCTGGTCCTCCTTTGATTTCCTCCGTTGCTGCCCTTTTCCCCTGTACATCAATAACTCTTTTTATTCTTCTTCATAACTTTATGTCCCATCTTCTTTTATGGCTTACCAAGTTAGTGCCCTACCCTGCTGCTCAGTCTTAGAGGTTTCGCCGACCACTGCTGTTTGCTGGGCTATAGTCCAAGCTACTTCTTTAGTGCAGAATGCTCTTTCCTCAATTAGTCCATTGATTAAGCTGGTCCTGGCTGTCATCAAGCCTTAGGTCAAGCCCTTCATCCAGATGCACCAGAAGATATTAGTCAACTGCAATAGTAAATCAGATGGTTGTGAGGAACAAATGGTGCCTTTTTCAACCAAGAAGAAAAGAAGCACTGCCTGTCCCCTTCTTCCCCTTTTCTCCATACTTGCATGTTACTTTTTGCTCTCTCATGTTTCAAATTTCCTTACAGTGTGAATGCCTTGGGGAAGGAAGTATCTCTTACTACATTTTAAAGGTAGTTTCTAGTATAATAGGATCCAGTCTTTTTAGACTACTAGGCATTATTGCCAAGCAAGTGAGAAATGTTATTTCTTGAACATCTTTCTACTTAYTATTATCCTCCTCAAATCAAAGCTCCTATGAGATAGAACCTCAATTGAATGAAGAGACTCATTTTAATTTTAGGCATGGGATGGGGAAAGAAAAAAAAMTGTGTAGCTGAATGCACAGTAGTCCTGTACACATATAAAAAAGATAAGAGAAGGGAAAGAAGAGGCCAGACACTCGGATACCTGTCCTTCTGAAACACTTTAGACATGGCACCGTGCATGCTTCCCTACCCAGACACATGGCATGCTAGCATCCCACTCTCTAATTCTCATCTTTGTTAAGAGTTAGCCAAGAAAATGTGAAGGAGGAACATAAGTTGGGGGGCTAGGAAGGGATGCAGAAGGTCAAATGGTTTCCCTAAATACCAAGTTGCCACTCTGCTTGGATTACATTTGGGGAGATAGAGTAAGAATAAGGTCAGCATTATCTTTATTAAACTGTTTAACCCTTTTATTTCTGATTTAAGGGTTAAATTTCTCCATATAACCCTCAGTTACAAGGATCCGTGCTAATCCGTCATCCCATGATTTGCAATACATAGAGAAACATTTTATCTTACCTACTACAATGGGGGTTCCCAGGAACCTGTAATCTTTCCTCCAAAATCATCTTTCACACAGTTTCTGAATATTYTGAGGTTCATGTCCTCCCAGGCCCTTCTGGGAGCATAGTGCAGAGAAGAGCCCTGTCYCAGCACCAACCGTTGTCCCAGAGGGCTGACGTGTCTGGTGAGGGGATGGCACCTTCGGACCCTGGCCAGCAGCAGTTACTTCATTTTTTTGTGCTTGCCAAAATACTCTGCCAGTTCTAAAAAGATGCACAGTGCTTTCAGGATGAACAAAGTACTATCATTTAGGGAGTTTGTCATTTACCAAAAGACCTATATATTTATGCACTCAGTGTAGCTCCCAAGTAATAAAAGGCTCAGGGTGAAATAATCTGGAAACCAAAGTTCTTAAACCCTTTTTTCTTCACAAAAGTGAATACCATGCCAGCTCTGTTAATTCCACTCAAATGACGTTCCATGCCTTCTCTCTGCAGTAGACAATTCAAAACAGCAGGCACTGCAACTGTGACTAAATTGTAGTTCAGTTAAACACCATCTCCAGCCTCTAACTTCCAAAATTTGGTAAAATAGTCAAGGCTTTGCACATACACCATTTTTAATGTCCAATTAATATCTGATTTCTTGCTGGCTGGCTGGCTGTAATTGTTACACGGGTATAATGCTGGCTCTTGAAATGGAGATTCTTTATGGCACCTGTTGCTTAAATGTCTGATTTTAAAAATGTCTGGTCTCTAAATAGTAAACATTTTAAGGAGTTCCTGACAGCTTTTTCACAGGTGTGGTCAAGACTTTTTTATTAAAATAATATCTATACAGAGGCTAATGAAAATGAGGAAAAAATCCACGAGGAGTTTGCCATGCACTGCTGTGCTTAAAGAGTTCATAAGAAACTGATTCCACCACCCTCCTCCTTGATTAGCAGAGACCAAGAGGAACAGGGAAGGTAAACACAGAGCTCCCACTCCATCCAGGACACTTGCCCGAGTGACTCCAGAGCACTTACCTCAGGCTAAGCCCCATGCAAAGTGCTTGGGATTCAGCCCCTTCTCCTTACTGTCTTCAGGAAGACAATCAATCAAATGGCATATCAAAGTTCACATTATGCCAAATGCTGGTTTGATGCCACCACAGACCTAACCTAGGATCACCAGGGCTTTAGTAAAGATGAGAAGAATGCTTGTATCAAGAAATGCATTCGTTTTTATTSATTTTAGAAACAACTAAATGATACCATATGTGGAAATAGAATGTTTCTAGCAGTAAATACACTCAGACCTACCCACTTATGATTTTAAAAAGCAGATTAGTCTCCACTTGAAATGAATCCGACATATAATTAGACAAATCAATATCTATTGAACATTTTTCTTTTTATTTTTCCTTTTCAGCTAGCAACCCTCACTTAGTACTAAACCATATCTCTGCAAACTGCTCATCTAGTAAATTAYAGTCTTTCCTGCAGGCCATCTCAGTTTGTTTCCTTGTATAGTTGCAATTCTCAAACTTTGCACGCAGCTTCGCATAGTTTTCATAGTAAAGTTTCTTTCAGTAACACTTCGGTAACTTTTTCACTACAAATTCTGCCTCCATTTTAAATTCTGTTTCCTTGCACCTTGTTTATCTTTCTTTCCGTGTAGTTAAAATAGACRAATCAGTAACCTTTCTTCAGCTAGGCTGGGCTGTACAAAGAATTAACACATTGCCTTTGGCAGCCAGTTAACTATAACTTCAGGCTCCTCTTCAAGTTCAGCTACTTGATTTTTTCTGCACTCTCCCTTTCTGTTCTGGGATCAAATCACCACTATGCACTGWGTTTTATTTAAAGAACCCGTCATCTCCATAGGTGACCCTCTGCTGTGCTGTGAACACAGACCCAAAACCACTGAAGACAAAAACTGCAAATTCCAAATGCCTGTGTGAGCAGTAGCACTAACAGAGCTTAGTCTCCTATAGAGGTACATGCTGCCTTTATTATACCTCATGCAGCAATTATCTCCTTTCTTCAGTATATCCCATGTTACATCTAATATGGCCTCCTTGCTTCTCTACTGCAGATCCCACAAGTCCATCCCCACATCATAGTGATTTTGCAGTTTCTGATTAAAAGAGTAGTTTTCCCTTAGCACTAARCTACCCTGGGTCTCACTCCGCTGTTGATTTGGATATAACTTTGATATAAGTGGAAGAAGAAATCCGTTCTGAGGTCTCAGTATTTCAGCTCTTGAGCAAGGGCAGAAACAGAAAACAGAGGTCATTATAGCCAACAAGGAAAACAGTAATCACGGACAGTCTCATGGGCAGAGGTCATTATAGCCAACAAGGAAAACAGTAATCACGGACAGTCTCATGGGCAGTGTGGTAGAACAACTGCTTCATATCGTATGCAGACACGTATTCTCTTGGTCCAGCCTGCAAACATGAGAGTTGTTCTTGCTTCACATTTTCAGTTCATTTATAGTGGGAATAGCAGGAACTTTTTTTTTTTTTAAATTTAAAGTGGCCAAACATAGATGAGCTTGAAAAAGGATAATTAGAATAAGCTAAAGAATAAAGACATGGGAACAAATTGAAATACACAGCAGCTTTTCTGTATCTGAGGCAAAAAAAATCAGATGCATGGGACGCAGGAGATTATTGCCTTCTTCTGCTCTCTCTCCATCTGAGCCTTTTTTCTAGTAAAGGAACAGTATTGTAGCTGTCTAACACAAATTTGCTCATGCTTTCTTTGCAACTCTAGTGATGCCTCAAAGCCTTTTCTATTAGTCTAGTCCATTATAAACCTTCTTTAGCTTATAACAGTTCAGATACTTGCTGCTTTAAGGATAAAGGAGCTCTTCACTCCTGACACACTGCAGTGATTCTGTGATTACRGGGAGGATAGTTGAAATGTGATCCTGGGAGGAGAGGTGTAATTATGACTGTATTTGAATAGAACTATTCTAAGAGCCTTTATTAAGGCAGAATTTTATGGCTGCTGTAGGCCCTTGGGGTCAAGMAATTCATTAGGAAATAATTAGGACCTGAAAATAGTGTCATTGTCTTTTGGATGCTTGGCAAATTCCACCACCTTCCCAGGAATTCGGTTTAAATTGTTCTTATTGCACGTTCTCAGGCTGGTCAGTACGGGCAGCCATCTACACCAGCACTCCCTGGTACTTCACATGGTCCCCCCAATATGCTTTCTTTCCTGTGTACTCAGTGTAGTTGCATCCTACATCTTTCACACAGCAAAAAAAAATTCTTCTTTTCCTGTGCCTGTATTTCCTTTTTTTCCCCCTTTCTCTCATTTCATCCATCACTATCATAAATCTGCAATTTATTTTAAATAAAGTCTCAATTCTGTTAAGATTAGGGCACATTTCTTGCTCTGTGCAGCTCACAGGAAGAACAGGTCTCTCAAAAATCGGAACAAAGAATAAGCAGAATAATCTTCCCTCTTTTAGTTTAACATTTGGATTTTAGCCTTTTCCAATTTGTCTTTTCTTATTTTTGATATACCCTCATTTATATATGTTCTCAGTCCCTGTTTAGCCTTGCTCTGTTCTATTCCCAAAACAACAGGATTATTCACAGGGCCTAAGGTAAAGCACACATAGGAGTCTTGCAGGATGGCAGCTTTACCTTGCCCTTCACTCTCCAACAGGGGAAGGCATAAGCTTCCTCCTTTTCTCATGTCCTGCATGTACTCATTCCTGTGGCTTTATAACATCAAGCATGCAGGACAAGCACAGGAAAACATCACCAGTGTTAGAGGAAACCCAGCCCTTCGCTTCTTCAGTGCTGTCTGTTCTTAAGGCAGCCTGACCTACGCTATTAGCACTGCACAGGAGGCCAGGTTTCTGCATGCTCTCCTGGCCTGTAAAAGCATGCTAGCCCAAAGAAAGGAGTTGAACAAGGGTTGYGCCAAAATAGCTGGAGTCAGATTTTCCAAAGAATCTTCCCATTTTGTCACCTGTTTATGTCTGCAGCACTCAGCCTGGCTCCCTCTTCTCAGCGAGACCTGGTGGGCGCAGAGCTTGTCTGGAAATCTAGTCTCAAGAGCAATCCCATCAGTTTTGAAAACCTTTTCCTTAGGAAATAGCATCAGTCAGACTTAAGTAGAGCCCCTTAAACATATGTCCCAAAGGGATGGGTCCCCAAGACTCTTTTCAGATCTGAATTTGGTCTTAAAGTGTTCAGTTCACTTCAGAGCATGGGACAGATGCTGCAAGAGAGCATCTTTCACATACTGGTGAGAGGAGCACCAGGAGTCTCAAGGCTCTTCTGGTGGGACTTCTAGGAGCCTGAGCTACAATCACTCAYGATCCACTATGAGTGTGCCCAAAGCAGACCAGAGACATGCTGCAGAAAGCAGCTAGCCTCTACTCAGGGCAGTCGTAATGCAGCACTAAATTGTAGTAGGGCTCAATAACCATAGCCAATCATGCAAGAATGCCAAAGTCCCTAGAATCCTTCCACAAAAAAAGAAAAAAAAAGAGAGAGAGAGAGAGAGAGAGAGAGAGAGAGAGAAAATAGTAGTCTCCACATTTAAATATCCTCCATCAGAAGTCAAAATTAAGGCTTTATCCTCCACCTTCTCCCTCCTCAAAAAAATAAAAATAAAAAAAAAAAACACAGCATAACACGGCATAACACGACATAGCATAGCACAGCATAACATCTGAATGACTGACCTGTTCATCTGCAGAAACATTCAGACTGGATAGGGAGCAACATTTTGAAAATACTGCAGCTAAGCATCATTCTATTTAAGCCCTAGAGACAGAGATACCACAGAAAATGAAGTGTTGATCAAGAAAGGCTAGCCTGTTACACGGGAAAAAACATGAGTATACAGCTTTTTAAAACAACTGATTTTCAATTACACACCTTCCGTGAACTCCCTATAAAAGATGATTCTTTAGAAGTCACAATTAGAGAGCAAGTTCCATAATCTAGTTATGGCAGGGATGTCCAGGCAGGAAGAGACCTGTGATGGCAAGATATAAATATAGAYAGTCTCAAGGAAACAACACTGGAACTTTTCCACGCCTCTGTCTAGCAAAACAACCTCACAGAAAGGAGTGAGCAAAGGTGGAATGCACATCTGCTGCAGAAAATCCAGAGACAGCAGTCTTATACCACATGGGCTAATAATACTGGCTTAAAGCCTACATTTTTGGGACTGATCATCAGTCTTCTGCAAATGACTATCAGGCAAAAAATGCTGTTAAATAGCCAAATATTCCAGCAGACACATTCTTCAAAATCCAGTAGCAAACCACATAAACTTTCAGCTTATTATGCCAAAGTATCATGGAATATTTTGCTAAATTTTACTCCAAGTTACTAACTGTCCTAATAAGCTTTGATTTCTCTTTGAAGAACGGGAAGAAAACATTGTAATAAATTGTTAATGATATTAAAGAAATATTGAGTAGAAGGATTAGAAATGAAATGTTCTTTGACATTTGATGATCAAATAACATCTGTACCTTGTTCTCGCGGTATTCCAAGTAGTACGACAACTCTTAGCAGTGACACCACCATCAGAAGAAAACCAGACATCTAAAACAGGATATCAGTTGAGCTAAATTAATCCAAATATTACTATAAACTTGCATTTTATACTAGTACAGTGCTATGAGGACATTGTCAGAGATAGGAGACCTCATGTGCAGGGGCACCAAGCTACTCGAGCTTTTTTCTTACTTGTTACCAGGCATTTAAAACACTGCCTTGACCTGCACGCTTACATGCTGTCTAAAACATTTTGCCTTATTCAGCACACACTGTCAACGTTACACCATGACCTGTATTCTGTAACTCCTCAGACCTCCTGGGCAGCAGGTTTCTCACACCCTGCGGCATCACACATCATTTTCTTGGATTTTCCTTCGTGTTCATCACTACTACCACATTCAAGCGCAGTACAAATCTAAATTGAGCGCATGATTCTCTCCACCTGTGCTTCTCTGCCACGAGTAGATGTCAGCAATCATATCACTGATAGGTTTCTGAAGATTTCATTGCCTTGTTTTGGGCAAGTTTGTTTTGGGCTTTTGAGCATGGGAGGGTGGCAAGGTTTGAATTCAACTYCATTCTGTAATATAGATTGTAAGTTTTTTCTTTCCTCTCGCTACAAAGTTTCCTCCAGAACCATAAGCTGAATTGCCAGTTTCCTCATCAGCATTATCAGCAGGCTTCAGCCTGAGCTCCCATCCAGCACCATTCAAAAATATTCCTCCAAATATGTTTTTTTTCTTTTGTCTSAAAGGTGATCTTAGCTTTATGGACACAGCTGTCCGCCCCGTCAAGGATGTTCTGCACCCTAGTTCTTCTGTTCAGAGGAACTTTTATGCATGCTACTAGTAAGAGTTAAACCTAAATAGTAGTAGGAGTACTATACCTTCAGATACCTACCTTTCTGAAGAGGTAGTACAATTCCTTGATTTCCATAGGTCTGCAGGGAAAATGCTTCATAGGTTAAAGTTATTTATTAGTATGCAGTGGTTTTTGGAATCAACTCTGTGTTGATGTATTCTGTTTTCCTGTACTCATCTGTGACATTTATTAGGAGGCATCATCAGGTTTGAGCCAGCAAGCCTGAAGATGTGCTTCTCGTTAGAGATATGTTGAAGTCCATTGCTTTTCAGCAAAGCACTTCAGCATGCATTAATTTGATGCCTGTGGCACTGGAGCATGCACTTAACTACTTTTTGGAATTAGACTGACAATTTCTAGGTAAGTAGGGGACATCTACCAAATGCAGTTGTTCCGAGTTCATTTACACAAGGTACTCATTTTTGCAAATGCCTACCTGGGAAAACAGGTCAGGTAAACAGCACGGGCAGCACTGCGCCTGTAGTGCTGCTCTCGTCTTCAGGGGTGTTCACTATAATAATGGTCTCTGCATCACTCAGAATTCAATGAATAATTCAGTGGAGTTTCATTAGTCTAGTGGTTGTTTTGTTTACTGGAATATCATCCTTGTGGTTCAACATCTGTCTGGCTTCAGGCATAAAACCTGTGGAGAATGCAGCAGTTCATAGTGGTCAGAGGAGATCTTTTCCTTGATCTTAGCATACTTTCGATTTCCTGTTTGAAAGTCAACCAACCTAAGAAACGCAGCATAAACTAATCAATACTTGATTCTTTTACTTGACTCCTTTTCAAGCCAGGGTAAAGCACAGTAAACTCAGGAAGTTCTTCCTATTGGATTACCTCAAATTGGAATTTGGGGAAGCGACTTAGAGCAATTTAAGCTGCAATTTAAGGGTTTACCATTCAGGGTAAACTGAAACTTACGTTTCCCTTTTTGTTTGAGAAGAATTATTAGTAGCAGTCTGCTTTCCTGGCTAAGAGTAGGAGGTCAGGCAGAGCATAAGCTTACTGCTTTGAGTTAAAAGCTGGAAGCACCATCTTCTTTCAGATCACTAGCCCTACAAATAGAATCATGGAATCATTATGGTTGGAAAAGACCTTCACGATCACTGAGTCCAACCGTAAACCCTTCAACACCACACACAGAATGGGCTTTTTCAGCTTTTTCTCACTAGTCTCAGAAAAATAATAGCTTTTTTCTCAAGATTRGCAGCAAAACTAAACAAAATTTAGATTTCCATTTTTGCAACCACTACTCTTCAGAAGGAGAACAAAATTAGTTTCAGCTTGAATGGCAGTTGATATTTTGTACAAAAACAACAGAAAATTACTCTGACTGACTTATAGCTTGATAACTGAATTCCACCCATAGACTTTCTGTGTCTCCTATGCCCTCTAGCTTCTAAAAGATGCATTTACTAACTGCTCCTTTTCTTAACTTGAATATATCTATATAATTTTAATTTCTAAGCAGTAACAAAAACTTAAGTAAAACAGAAAAGTAAAATACTTTCCCCTCTTTTCTTCCAAGATACAGTTTTTTACCTGAAACTGAAACAAAGAAATGAAAACATTACTCTAAATTCTCACTTAGTTTAAAGGCACATTACATTTCTGTGACAAAATAAATGGGCCTTAAAGGTGCATCAATTTAGGGTCCTCTGTGACTGCTGTAAAGGATCTGTAGCATACTTGAAAAATGCCACCTGAGTTACACAAATGGGATATATCTATCTTGACAGAAATGTAACATGTAAGACATATAGCCTGTTACTTCTTACTCTGATGTAATTACAGAGGTCACTACAGTTAAGGAAGGTCATTAGATATAGTATACAGCAAAAAGCACCAGCTTAAATAATAATATTTGCTGGGCAGTGTGTTGGAGGCTGCACTGTGTCCATCAAGTTGAATGCCTAATTGAAGGASAGTAAAACCTGAGGGAAGGGGAAATATCTGTGAAGAAGATAAGCTTGGTGTCCAGATATGCAGGCAAAACCTTTGTATGTTAAATAAATGTGTAACCTTACCAATAATGTGGATGAAAAGTGGGCTGTGCTTAAAATGTATGAAAAAATACTTGGCAATATTTGAAAAGTGTTTCAAATCACTTGGTATTTACCAGATTATATGTAGACCTTGCATRCTTTTCTTTCAAACTCTGCAATTCTAGCATTTGCAGGTAGGATCTGTGTGTTTTTTTTTTCTTTTTAATTTTCATCATTATATTAAGACGACAAATTGTCATGAATCTTTGTAACTAATTTAACACTTAGATAGTGTCTTTAACTATAGTAAAGAAGGATTTTCTAGCCAAAGAGGAAATGACAGAGTACTTTTCCAGAGTAAAAGACCTTGCTTGAAAAATATTTGTGTATGTGCACACACAAATGTCCATTGCAGCATTATATAATTAAGACTTGGAGAACTGACTTGCTAAAAAGCATTTTGAAACCCTTAGGAATTCTTCTATAGATAAAATGTACATGTCCACCTGAAGGTCACTGCACTGGTACTGCACTGATCAATGCTTCCCATGAGGTACTTCACTTTGCTTCAAATTCTTTTATGATAGCGGGCTATTCCTACTAATAATAACAATCTTTTTTTTTCAAATCAAATATGGCTATATTATGAGCTAAAAATGAAATTATAATCTATCTGTGCTACTATTTTAGGAATACATGCTAATTAGCATAATTGGCTCGCTCCACAACAGGAGACAATGGAAATCTGTAATAGCCTTTCAAGCATGTCAGCAGAATAATGGGCAAATGAAAATAGCTTAGATAATTGCTTTGGACTTTTGAAGTGTTTGCAAAGCTACTACGAAAYTTAAGAGACTCTGAAGAGCCATAGGATGAAAGTTCTGTCATGGAGCAGAAATGTCCTGAGAGCAAGGCAAGAAATAAGCAAACTGTTTTCTGAACAGCAAAGTGAAGCATTGCGTATGATCCGATTAGTGACCTGCAAGAAAGCTGAAGAGGAAGGTGGCTGCTGGTGCAGCGAGCGGAGCTCAGTGGGTGCCACGGGCTGGGGACAGATGGAGCCCATGGCTGAGGGAGGGGTGCAGAGGAGGCACCTCCTGGCCTGCCCAGCACCCGAGGGAAGGCRCCAGCAGCTCCCGGCTGGAGCAGCAGGAACACTCGCTGCTCCCATCTGTGCCAGGGGAGATCAGGGGCATCACCTGCTCCCTGCCACCTCCACGTGCTGGCCAGGAGGCACCCACCAGTCCTTCGCCTCAAGGAGACTCAGCCATCCTGGACTGACCTGTGTCGGACACTCACAGATATGAGGAGATCAGCAGCAAACCTAAAAACTCAACCAGTGCTGAAGGAGATAAAACATATGGTTAAGAAATACAAGATAATGCAAAGAAAACAGTAATTTGACTGTCTTCTCTCTTCTCCACCCTCCTGTGCTCTAACATGACCTGTAKTTCCCGGTAGCCACTCAGGGAAACGATGAGCGTGTCTGGTAGGGAGCCCAGCAAACACTGCTGCTTAATGCATCCARCACTCTGCACATTTACAAAAATTGTTCAGCGTTTAAAGCCTTAATTTCTTCCCCTCCTTCTCTGTTTCCACCCAAGGCACTTTCCTCTTTCTACTTAAATTYGGTGCCAATCCTGGCAGAGTTATCCAAGAGCATTGCCCGTATGCTTCTACCATATGTTATTTTCACCGTGAGATGACTGCAGTCTTTGCAAACTGCTTTTCTCAGAGAAGATTGACTTGCAAACCCTCAAGGAGCAATTGGGAAATCAAATGAATTTCTTGTGTGTATGATATATGCTGTAGTTCACATATACTGAGTAGATGAATGCAGTGCCAGATTGCCTCATGTGCTAATGTGACAAGATACTATTAGGAAAAGCCATTGAAAAGAATAAATATGACAAAACATCAGTAAATAGAAAAGTGGACTAGGAACAGTGTAATCACCTCTGTGGAAAACCAATCTGAGTGTAATGAAGTAATGAGTAGGATTGAAGAGTGTTTGCTCACATATTACGGAGAAAAGGGCTGCCAGAGGGACGCATTCAGATTTGTAAATGCCACATTTGCTTTTGTGGAAGTAAAACTAATAAATTAGCAGGGATCACACCTCAACCCCAGCCAAAGGAGTAATGGGTACATAGCACAAAGCGTGATAAAGTCAAGAGAGATAAAAAAGAGAAATGTTGCAATGGTTCTTATTATTCCAAGAATGGTTCAGAAAGCTGCTAGAGAAGGTAGTGCAATGCTTGGCATAAATTACTTCCTGAAAGAGTGCTATAATCTTGGGAGACATTCTGCAGAAGAGAAGAAATGCAAAAGGTATAAGGAGCGTGCAAATAACAGGTCTGTGTAGAGCTCAGGAAGGATGTAATATATTTTAGAACAGTAAAAAGAAACTACATCCTCATGCCTCATGTCCCCCTTCCAGCACCATAAACAGCTTGCACCTGACTGTCTGGAAGAGTAAATATGGTCAGCTAAGACAGAAGTTGTCAGTGCTGAACATTGCTGAAATCATGCTTAAAATGCCCAAATTCATCTATAACAGGAATATTCCTTTTCAGCAATAGCTCAATACATCCATGTAGAAAGGAAAAGAGAAATCCAGAGACCTAAATTGCCCAAAAGGGTTTACAAACTATCCAACATTCAATCTGCTAATTATACATGACAATGCTGGATTAGATAACCAATACTAAAATTCACTGCTGCCTGCTAAAAGTTGCTTTTGGCAGTGCTCAGTGTCAGAAGCAATAGCATTAGCTCTGCTCTTTTCTTACACTGCAGATGATGGAAGCTTTCAGGAAGATGAATTAAATTCCACTAGCAGAAGAGGCAAAAAGGAATCAAACTAGCAGAAGAGCAGCAGTCCACTTAGGTCACTTCAAAATGATGCCTACCACAGTGTCCTGATTCATGATCCTGAACCAAAACATCAGTTGGATCTACGAGCAGGAGGCCATTTATGCCTTAAAAAAAAGTTTATGGGTGAACTTCTCTCACCTCTCTGTTCAGATGGGTGGCAGGCACAGGGCCCTGCCATTAGCTCCTGTGCTAGCTCTGTCTCCAGCCTCTGCATCCACTCGCCAGGCAACAGCCAGGGCAGGCTCGGGAATATTTCAGAGGAAGGTCCCTGCCCGGTGCCTTCTCGGTGGCCACAAGGTGGTGCTTTTTTACTGCCGATCTCTGAGAAGGGGACGGCCCGCGGGAGAGCAGCAGGTCCGCGGCGCAGAGCGGAGGGCAGAGCTAAGCTCGTTACCTTCCCTGTGCCCGCCTCATCCCGCTGCTCATATCTGTGCCGGAAAACAAAACCTCTGCAAAATCCTATGCAAAATAAAAGCCCCCGGACTCTGCAGTGGCATGAGCAGAGGCAACAGGAAGTTGTCTTCATGTATTTATTTCTCAGAAATTTCTTACCCCTTTGCCATTGCTCACAAAGTTCACTTCCCAAAGCCTTCACACATACTGCACTAATATTTTATGTTCTATCACTTAGTATGTTTAGCATAGAGATATAATAAAAGTAGAAAGGTAAGTACAATGGAAACTTCTTTGAATAATAACTACTATGCCCTAAAGCTGTGAGCAACTGAGTTTTGCTGTGAAGGATCTTTACCACTTCCCATCCCAGAAAAAGACAGAGGAGTCCTTGCTGTCCTCCCCCTTGTCCTTACTTTTGCAGTGCTATGACCATTTATGGACCTCTATAGGCATACTTATTTGATGCATTGCCATGCTGATAGGGAAGTTACTATAGGAAAAGATTYTGAAATATGAAAGTAAATATTTCTCACTAAGGAGAAAAATAAAAGAGGACCAAAAGTTTTTTTTTTTTTTTCCTCCAAAAAGGTCACTAAAAGAATCAATACCCAAATATACTAGAATTTCCATTTTCTATATTGAAATACTTTCTGACGCAGAGAGGTTATTAATGGACAGGATTAATCTTGACACAAGTTGCTACCACCTGGGAAGCTCCCTTGCCACAGAACTCCCACAGGACTAGAAGACCTATTTGACTCTYTCTCCTTGCAGGCAGAAGCTGTAAGCTCTTGATTTTGCAGTTGACWCGGAGTACTAATCTGAGGATACCCTTAGGACTAATTGAAAATTTTCCTAAGTTTGCTAAACCATAAAGCAGACTTGATAGTTTTAGAAGAAAAGGAAACTCTAGTTGTCATAGAAGAACACGAAGTAGCCTTAAATGCCTCACCAGAGGATGGCTGTAAATGGGAACAACAAGCTGCTTAGTGTTAGATATTAAGGACTGAAAAAGCCTTGTGTGGCTTCTGACTGCACAAACCATTGCATTTCATGTGCTTCTCCCAGAACCTGTGCCCAGGCACTTCAACTGCCAGCAAATTAAGCTGTTGCCTCATGCGGCTGGGGACAAGAGACTAACTAGTAGCCGCAGCTGGAGGCTCTGAAGGGACAGGGCATCAGCGACTTGGATATGATCCGCACTGCAGAGTGCAGAGGAAACTGAATAAACACCCGGAAATTAGGAAAAGTTAGGAAACTTAAGGAAAAATACTTCCTGCCCCCAAACTTCACTCCTGGACCTTCTATAGACAATCTAACCAGATCCTGTCCTAAATATGGGACAGTGGTTCACCTTGCTAGTAACAGCATGATAAGTTATTGCCAATTTCAGATAGTTCCAAGAAAAATGGGAAGAAGCACTAGACTAAGTTGGACAACAAAATTTGAAGCCAAGAGGAAATCACCTCATTTTTATGCATTTAATAATGGAATTTTCTTAAAAACTGTATTATTTTCCTACAAGCTCTGCTTTGTGCAGACTTACCAAGGCTGAGAYGTTCCCAAAGGTGTAAAGCCAGAGCCACAAGTGAACAAGAAGGGAAGTATCATCAGGGACAGTCTTACTGGCTACGGCTACATCTGCTTGACCATACTTCTCTTTCTGCTATTACACCTGCAGCAAAGACAGACAGAAAGATCATGAGAGCCTTCACCTCTACTTTGCACAACGAGGTGATCTTCATCTGAACTGATGAAGCAGGTCCAGCTTCATCAGCTGAACATGAAGTAGGAACACAACCCACACCTAAACAAATATCTGACTCAGCTCCTAAACTGAAAAAGCAGCAGCTTTGAGGAGGAAGTTGGCAACATCACTTAGAAAGCCATGGATTTGCTCCAGCTCCCCTCTTCTCCACTCACTCTAATKATTTAATCCTGATCCCTAAATAGAATCTGTCTCATGAAAAGAAAAATGGACTTGGCTGTAGCTCCCTTTTCTTTCCCATTCACCTTTTCAAGCATAGAAATATCCCCCCCCACACACACACCCCTAAATACCTTAGGCTGTTTCATCTCAATTATATCATCTATTAAGGCCTTTTGTCTTAACCTATATGTAAGGCAGGTTGTCTCCCTCAGTTTATTGAGGGAAGTTGCAGCATTTTTTTTTTTATTATTATTATTTTTCTAGCCCAATTCTAGCATACTGTGATTGATAACTTGGAGCTAGCCCTTTATAAAACAGAGGCAACTTATACTCTTCCTATTCTGAACATCTGACTTAAATGATACAGTTCAAAGAGCCTTGTTAGCTAGCAGATCTAAGCCATCTGAAATGGAATGAGGCTGGATTAGTGTCAAGAGTGTTCAAATGAAAAGTCAGTTTCTCAACCCAAGTGTATCTAAAATACTTTTTTTAATGTCTGCATAAGTTCACAAGTGATACAATATTGACTTTTGTTTTTTTTAAACATACTTTACAGTCAGGTTAGTTAGGTGTTTTACATCAAGGCACAGCACACCATATTATACACGTATGCCTTGCCAGGCAGCAATTTAGTATAATCCCCGAGTTTTGGCAGTAGTGCCAGAATAAATAGCATGAATCACATATATGCTACAAGATAAATAAATAATAGATGCTGTCACATTTTATTTGAAATAGAATTGCATATAAAAAGAATATACAATAATTTAACTTGAATAACTATAATCTCTTTTACTATACATAACAGAAGAGTTTTCATTTGTATTAAACAAAACATTTTCAGTAGTAGGATGCAAAAATTAATCTTCTTTTTGGCTGTCTTGATTTATGGAGAAGAGTTTCTTTTGTTAGAAATGAAAGTTGGATTTTCAGTTTCATGACAATCTGAAAGACACAAATCCAGAGTTACAGGAATATTCATCATGAATGCTATGGATAAAATGAATAAATATTTTCAAAATGTTCTGCTTACTTAGGGCCCTGTGAAGCTAGTTATTTCACTAGTATATTTATGAATGCTCTTTTTCTCAGTTTAAATAGGCTAAATTTTTAGCTCTTTACTATATTGGTAAATGTCTAGTTTTTAAGGAGATGGTCACCCTAAGCCTGGGACTCATCCAGCAGAACTGAAACACTACCAACTCTAAAGGCTGCAGTCTCTATACATATCACAACATATTTACCAGCTTCACCTTAGCATTCGGCTGTTCAGATTTGAGTGCTTCTTCTCCGCCTGCCAAAGGCCTTGGAGCCCACGTTGGTTGGCACGAAGTTGTTCTTGCCGACYCCTCCGGAGCGGCTCAGGAAGTCCGCCAGGCGGTGGGTCACACAGGTTGCCGTGTTGCATGCCCTCTTCTGGGCCGTCACACTGCTTCAGAATGGAAACAAGTTAGTTCCCAAATACCCCTACTGAATGCAACACAACTTCAGTAAGGGCTGTTAGACTGGGAAAGATTTTTCTGTAAGAGTAAGCAGGCTTACTGTGCAGTGAGCTCTGCCAGCTTCAGGCTGCTCAGCTCACAAGCTCTCAAAGATTTTCTTTGGTTGTGTTTTATCCCTCTAGGAAAGGTGGATGAGCCCTGTTTCTTGAGCAGACTGAAGTCTTACATCAAACTAGGCCTTGAGCAACCCAGGCTGTACCCTGCCACCAGCAAGAAGCTGTGGCTGRCAGTGGTGCCAAGGCTGCCCAAGGCTTCCAGGCCATGTCCCCTTCCTCCGGAGTTTATATCTTTGCCGCCCTGCTGCTGGAGGAAAGCACCAGCAGCTGGGTTCAGCTTGTCAGGTCTGCAGCTGAGTCTCATAATAGCAGCACTTCAGCACACAGGTGCTCTGCCTGTAGTTCAGGTGCAACTCTTTTGTTAAGATAGGGGACTTCATGACATATGTGTTCATACCATCCCTGCTTGACAGATATTTTCTACTAATGATTTTTCTCAAGTTGTGGGGATGGAAGGATTTGGTTTAAATGAACATTACAGAACTGAGCTCATTAACAATATTCCTTGTACCAACATAACCATTTTGGAACAGGCCTCTGATTATGGGAGGTGCTGCAAGAGAATAACAGTAAAGTAATAATCTGTGAGGAACAGCAATGAAAGTGCCGTTTTTAGCTACAAACTAACACCTAATGCAAGTACTACAAGAAAAACCTGGATTTGTCTCCCAAACTATGGTTCACCCATGTAGTATTTTAAAGATATTTTGACTTAGAATATATTAAAGACCTGCCATAGAATGAAAAATAGTTATTAAATTCTTACCTGGAGGTGTTCAGTACTCAGTTCTAAATAGGATTATATTTCAAGATCTTTTGACTGATCCTCTCCCCATTCCTTTGCTTCTCAAAAGCTTTGCTAACAGGATTATATGCTTGCCCAGTTACACCAATGCATATGCATACATGTATATCTACACATCCAATTTCAAATTCTTTGTACTTTATTACCTATTGCAGCTATTCTAGAATTACTGGCATCGCACTGCCTCTCTGTAGCTTTAAGAACTTGTAAAGTTTTCTAGCCTTACCTGAAAATCCCATGATCTAGAGCAAGTAATTAAAACAAAGAGATCTAATTCTTATAGAAAAATAGGTTTATTGGGTAAGTGCTTGGGCAGGCATGAAAGAAAAGTCTACTTGTACATTTAGCAGCCAGAGATGAAGAGCCTTATTTAGTTTGTTTGTTTAAATGAATGTCTAAGAAAAATCATTTGAGATCTCAAGGCAATGCTGTTCATTCTTATTTATTTTCCCCCTAGCCTGATAGGAATGTTATGTACTCTGGCTTCCTAACATTTGGTCCACCTCAAACATTCTCTGTCAAAACCAGAACCAAAAGAAAAGAGCAAAGTTAGCAATCAAACTTAGATCCACATGCATCGAGTTAAAAAAGGGAGAGGGCAGAATTAAGCACGTCTAGTTGTCTCCCAGGGCATCCCCATAGTTTGCATAGCGGTCATGGTCCGGGTCACTCAGCACACTCCGTTTCTTGCCAGGAGTTCCAGCCCCGACGTCAGTGCGAGGGTAAGTTTGCAATTTGTGCAATTCTTGAGACAGTTTGCCCAGCACACAAGTACTCAGACTGGCACAGCGCTTGGAAATTGGTCTATCCAGGCTGCAGGGGGAAAGAAAACATGCCCAAAAGAAAAATAGTCTCAAACATGCATGAACATGCATTTCTTTCCTAGACAATTAACTACAGTTAGGAGACAAACAAAACAAAGAAAACATAGAGTCATAGAAAATAACCTGTCCACATCACATTCCATGCAGGGAAGGACCATACAAATGCAGTCAGAAGGGATTCACTGTTTTTTTGACAATTCAATAAGACTTCCATTCCAAAAGCAGGTTAGTTAGCTTTTCAGTTGTTAGCAGTTAGGGGACAGGGCTTTTGAGTTTCAATATACTCAGCATGCTGTTCAGTCGGGGCGTGAGTTCCCATGTGCTCCGCATGCTGCCCAGCCGCTCCTCACCAGCAGCATGCTCTGCAGCACGCAAACGCTCCGCATGCTTTGGCCCTGCAGGGAGAGGGCACCGCGTGCATGGGGAAGAGCAGCTCCTGCTCCGGGCTCTCCATGCCCAACCACGGCATGCACTTGCAYGACAGAGAATCCAAAGGTGGCGAAACAGCCGCTAACACTCCCACCAGGGAAACATACCTTTTGCTGGCCTATCTTAACACAACCCCCTCATTCAAGCTCAAATTGCCCTCCACKTTCAGTTGTGAGACAGACAGAAGCAGGTTAATAGTTGGAAGCCTTTCCTCTGACAGCAGCAGGGATGGTGTCTCTGCAGCAGCTTCCTTTGCAGAGTCAATAAGCAGAGCTGCCCATGACCTCAGAGACAAGGAAGTCTCATCCTGCACAGGGTCTGCTCAGGTGGCTCATGGCACGGATCAGACACACGGTCCCTTTCCCTCCTCCCAGCTCTGGGACCGCCATCCTTACCTATTCCCCTCAGAGGCTTGCTCCAGCTCTTCTGCCGTCATCTGTATGAACTCTTTCACCAGGGCATTTAATAATCTCCGAGCTTCGTAATCACTTAGCGTCACTCGGTCTGTTACGGACTCCAAGCCAGGTCTAGGCGGAGGCAAGGAAAACAGGGCGAATGTGACGAGGACCGCTACGGAGAGCGGGAGCCGAGAGGTGGTGTCACGGATGCTGTTGACAGCATCTTTTCACTGGTGTGAATATACACATCATGCTCATGCACAGCATTAAGTGCTTGATATGTCATTAAAAACATAGTATCTCAAGTAATATTTAAAATAACTCTACTTTCTCATTTACTATAATCCGTTTCCTTATGTCTCTACAGAATACAAGTATTTCCTTCACATTCAGACAAAGCTCTCAGCAACAGGACCATCTCTTTGATTCTTACCTGACTGGGGCTGCCTGGAAGCTGTCCATCTGGCACACAACCAAGGCATAGACAGCAAGGAAAGATGAAATCTTCAGCATAACCATGATTCCTCTCTACAACAAAGAGGTACATCAGGCAATTACCATTTTCCAGCCCTCTCCTTCCTATAAGATCTGCTAGGGAGGTCATCTTGTTGACGCACAMGTCACACAGATGCTAATAGCCTTTTCCTGTATTACTTTACATTTCTTTTGATTCCTGCTATTTTACTTTAATTTTCCCAGAATGTCAAATCAACTACTATGCGATTAAAAAGGCAGCTTTTTTAAGCTGCAGCTCAGTAGTACTTGATTTAACAGATTTACACAGAAGTTGATATAAAAAGGTTCCTCCGACTGTACACACAGTGTCGAGTCCAATGCGTCAGACAAACGGGTGCAGTTACAGGGGAAGAGCCACACAAGAAAGCAGCATCGACTGGTTTAATACAAATTAAGCACCACTGGTAGCACTTCACCTGACACTGCTTGCTCCTTGGTACCGTTAGCACATCAACATCCCACCCAAATTACACTGTGAAGATTAAATAACCTCAGTTTCAAAAAACATCCCTACTCCAAGACCAGAAAAAAAAAGAGCAAGATTGGAGAATTTGCTTGTGCAAACAAAAAGTTCTGACGCCCCGCACAGCACTCTCTGCGCCGCGACGCTGCACGGGTCCCCGCTGCAAGCCAGAGGTGGCCACTAACTTTGCTCGCCCCTCTCGCAGGGCTCCTTGTGCGCACGGCGGACAGGAGCGGCGCGCCGCGAGGCATGGAGGAGCCCGGCCGCGACGGCGAGGTGAGGAGCGCGCTGCTTACCGGTGCGGTGCGGTGCGGTGCGGTGCGGTGCGGTGCGGTGCGGTGCGGTGCGGTGCGGTGCGGTGCGGTGCGGTGCGGTGCGGTGCGGTGCGCGCCGCCGATCCGCGGTGCCGCGCGCTGCCCGCCGGCTCCTCTTTATACCTGCCGCCCGGGCAGCGCGCGTGGGCGCCCGCGCGGCCGCCGCCAGCCAATGGGCAGCCCCGCCGCCCGCCGGGACCCCCTGCCATTGGGCCCCCGACCCCGGCTCCGCGGTTACGTCATTGCCCAGCCCGCAAGTGTCCCATTCACAAAATCCGGCCGTGCCGCGGCGCYATTTGCATTGAGGTCACCGCGCGGGAGGGGGGCGGGCTGGGCCGGCCCATTAGCGTCTGGGACGGTTCGGGCCGTTGAGCCCAGCGCCCGGCACCGCTGCCCGGCACCGGCAGGTCTTGTTAGAAGCGACATCTACTGCGGAAGCTGCTGCATTGCAGACAGCGCCGGCAGCCGCGCTTCCTGCGGTGCCGCTGAGCACGCGGAGGGCGACCTCGACCCTCACATCACACAATTTAGTAACGCAGGTTCATGATTCCTGGGGGGTACCCCTGCGCCGCCGCCCCTCGCTGCGGGGCCTTCCCGTCACTAAATGCACATGCTCGGAAAGCGTTTTGCGAGGCTGAGGGGCCGTGCCTCGGGGCTCCCCTCGGCAAAGCCGCGTTCCCCGCGCCGCGGCCCCGCTCCGCCCGCCCCGGCCGAGGGGCTGCGCGCGGCCCCGCCGGCTCGCCGCGTTCCCCGCGTGAAGTCCCCWCCCCGAGGAAGCAATAACGGAAAGAACATAAACGTCTTCGAGAGCAGGTGCAGCGCCTCTCCGCAGCCCACGGCGCGCATCGCGCGGAAGAGACACGGGGGGAGAGGCGGGTCCCCCCGCCTCAGCGCCGCGCAGCCCGCCCCGGAGGCGGCCCGGCAGGATTAGCGGCAGCCGCCCGCGGCTCATGCATCACCCGCCGAGAGCCCTCTGTCACGGGCACCTGCCGCGCAGGATGTTTGCTGCTCGCGCCGTGTTTGCCGAGGGGCGCGAGCGGGGGCGGCCGCTCCGCGCGTGGACGCGGCCGCCGGGAGTGCCCGGGCGCTGTCCCGCTGCAGCGGGAGCCGCGGGAAGGGCGCTGAGTGGGGCGCTGCTGAGACCCACCGCTCGGCAGCCTAAAACGAATTTTCCCGTTGACTTCGCGGCTTTTCTTCGTTCGTTTTTTAGCAGACCCTGAAAAKGCGGCTCATTCCTGATGGTTAAGGTAGCGTGTTTTACCTGGAGGTGAATAAAGTCGGAGATAAGTGCAGAACGGCTGCTCTTTTGTTAAGGCGACTTTAGCTTTGAGGCATGTAAAGAGGATCCCGACCACACCGTAAACACGGGCAAGTCATTGACCCTCCGGAGGAGGTTTCTGCTTTCCGCGGTGGGCGCCGCTGCGCGAGCCCTCCCCGTGCCCCCCTCGGGGCGGGAGGCAGCGCTTTGCAAGTGCCAGTGGTTTCCTCTCGCCCGCGGGCRGGGGCGGCGCGGAGGCTCCGCGCTGTGTGACTCGCGCCGCGCAGCTCCGCAGCAGCGAGGGCGAAGCAGCGAGCGCGGAGCCGCGGGGCAGGACGCGCGGCGCGGAGAGCCGCGGCGAGCTCGGGCTCTGGGCGCTCCGCCCGGCCGCTGCCTCCCCTGCGGCCGCGCGGACCCCCTCCGCCTCCCGTTTTTTTTTTTTTTTTTTTTTTTTTTTTTTTCGTTTTAAATAACGGTGCTATCACACTCATTTCTATCAGAGTAATCTTTAGAAATGGCCTGGAAGAGGGAGCTGAAGGAGTTGATTTTAAATTGCCTGCTTTTTCACAAATCTTGTTTAACCTGCCTGTAAGTTTGCTGTTCATCTCTAGTTTACGAACATTTAGCATCCAAAAGTAGCATATATGGAAACGATTCAACATTGCTTTCGCTGCTTAAAACACCACTTTTTTTTTTTTTTCTTTCCTCTGATAACAGTTAATTGCTCACATTTCTTAGGAGAATTTACACCTTCTTAGGAGAATTTACACCTGTATAGAATATACCCGTTTTAGTTTTAAGCATTGCAGACAATTGTGTAAGAACAGTATTTTTTAAATTCTTTTGTGGAGAGAGGATGGATGTCTTATTTCATTTCATCTTGCAGTCGATTCCAGTTATTCAAGTAGTTTTCTTGCCAGTGCAATTCAGCCTGGAACTGGAGCCTGTGGGATGCAGTGATTACAAGATCTCAGATGCCAGTGTTTTCCTTTCATAGGAAGAAACGTAAATTTAAAGCAACAGGTATTAAAACCAATAGATAGACTTTGTGCACGCACACACATATAGATGAAATAGTACCTGCAGTTTGGCAGGCGCTTTGGCTGCTTCTTGCCAGAGCTAATGCAGGGACTCTCAGCTGGAGCACTTGTCTTTTTCCCCCTCTACTGTGTCTCTGTTAGTCCCCTCAGACAGATTTTCTCCTTGCAAGCACCTCTTGTCTTGGATCTGGTTGGTCTATATTTATGGAAGTTGTGAAAGAGATTCAGCGCAGGGTTGTCACAGGATAATGGTCTCTTGTAGGTAGATAAATCCAGAACTAAAGGTTAGGTCTGCTCTGTCTCTGCTCTCTATAAGCTTGATTTTCATAGTAACTAAGTAAATGTTTTGTAGATGAGAAAATTTCATTAAAAAAAAGCTGTAGAAATCAAACATCCTTTTTTTTTTTTTTTTTTTTACAGAGAGAAGCCTGAGAATTACTTACCTGTGTTTTGGGCAGTGCCACAGGCTACTGAATCATGTCTCCAACCATGTCCCAAAAGCTGTTCTGCATGAGACGGCTCTGCAGCACACGCAGTGGGAGGTGAGCACTTGCGAACCCCTGTGAAAGCACCCTTCTAATACTGGGGGGCCGCCAGCTCTATAGAGGTGATGTAAACTGAGCCAAAAGTATTAATGCCATGATGTTTGTAAAAGCCCATTAACAGGAATATCATATTCAAGACATAAGAGGTAATCTGCCTGTGGTTGGTGAGATCCCAGCCACAGTACTTCGCAGCATGCCATACCTCAGTGCAGTTGGAGTTCCTCAAGTTGGAGGAACTCCAGAGAAAATACCAGTATTAATTATCAGCTATTACTGGAGGATCTCATGCCATGGTAGTCTAACATCTGCCACGAATGATATATGTGTAGTTGATCCTACTTTGAGGAAGGAACATGCTCYACTAGATATGTTCTCATCATCTTTTCTATCTCCTTTTTCTTTTTGTGATTCTTTGTTTTTAACAGCTAGAAATTGACTTAAACTCTGAAACATAACATCATTTATATCATCCCAACTTTGGTTAGCATTAGCTTTTGCAAAATTTGCATTCTTCAGAATATCTATCTGAATAGAGATATCTAATCAAGAGATTAGATATCAAGAGACTAGGTATCTCTAATTTATTCTGTTCCTTAGTCTCTTCAAAGGCCATATTCAGATTTAGATTAAGCAGATTTATTCACACAAATACACAAATAATGTTTCTCACATTCTCCATGAAGTTTGGTTTAAATTTGCCCAACAATAAGAAACTGCTTCAGTAGTGGCCACTTTCTCAAGAGTGGAACTGCAATTGGAGTTAATTACTGGCAAATCTATGAATTGGYTTGGAACCAAGCTAAGTTCTTTCAAAACGCCTTAGAAAAGCTTCAAGGCTGACCATCAAAAGACATTTTAAATAAAAGTTCAATGCTAGATGGCTCTAATTCCATGGAAACATTCCTATGGAGGTTGGTTTTGCAGAAGCTTTACTGTAAATATTCAAAATTTGGTGCAGAATGAGACGACCTGTGTCACATCCTGTCCTGCGYGGAGGTTTGCTTGGCGAGGGAAGAGGACAGACTAGGCAGCCAGCTGGGGCTGTATCCCGCTCTGTGCTGTGCAGCCACAGCTCAGCTCACGACGCAGGAGCAGAGGCTCCTGCCCTAACCCGTGGCTGGGCAGCGCTGCACCCTGCAGGCAGTGGCACAACGCGCAGCGCTGCCGCAGCAGAGCCGCTCCTGCAGCGGGGGAGCCCCCAGGCCGTGGCGCGGCCGGGGCAAGATCCCTAGCAGCGGCGACGAGCTGCCCGGCAAGATCCGCGTCTCTCTCAAGTGTGGCGCCTACGTCTGCTGTAGGTTGACATGTGCTCCAGTTCGGACAAGAGATGAACAAACTCTTTATCTGGAAGTGACCTCAGAACATAAAACGAACCTTGTTAAACAATAGCATGGTTATAAACCTTTGATTTGATTGCTTGCACAAGTGTGCCGTTAATAACCTACGTGTCATAACAGCAAGTCAGCAAAATATGGCAAGAGATATATGCTCAATCCTCAAGTTCATCCAAAATTTGTTCGTGACAGGATGTAAGGATAGTGGAAGATCTCATGTCATCATTTTATTCTTACTCTTGAGAGTAGTGAAATCTGATTAAGTCACTGTGTAACTTAATATTTTTATCAGTCCTTTCCAGGACTGTTCAGTTGCTGCAGCTTTGCAAGACCTTACAGCTGTACATCCCTGCTGGTTCCAGTAAGGCCATCTATGTGAGGAGGGCTGGGTGAGGCTATTTCTCAGCTCACTTAAACAGTAAAGATGAGTCTCAAAAAGATAAATTGCTGGTCACTTGGAAGAAAAGGGACTTGTGCAAGCACAGCGATAGAGCCTGCCCTGCATGACTGCATGAGGCAGAGGAAGAGCTCTCTCCTTATGGAGCTGATAAATAGTACATAGAGGCAAAGGCTGCTACCAGGATATTTGCTGCTTTGCTTACAGTACAGTTTCTGGGAACCAATAGTCCTATGAGGCTATCAATTAAAAAGATAAATTCCCAAGTGTATGCTTGATGTTGACCCAAGTGTTCCCTGAAAGCTCAAAAACCAAACAGCAAATAAAATACACCAGAAACATTTTTGAAATTACATTCTTGGAGTCAGTATCATAGTTTTCTGAGTTTGTTTAGCAATGCTAGCTGTTTTCCTCCAAAAGTGCAGTATGAAATATCAGTGTTAAAGAAAGCAAAAGCCTGTTTAGACAGCGATAGATGTTGTGGCTGTGCTACAAGCAGTGAGCTATTTAATGGACTTTGGAAACTATTTCATTTTTTCACCAAGACTGTAACAGAGGCATCATCAAGGTCTTACTGTTGTTGCTGAAAGAACAGCCATATCTGTCCCTGAGTTTCTTCAAATTCCCTTGAAGTGCGAAGCTGCTCGGAGCTGTGCAGCCACTTCCTGCCGGCGGATCCCTTTCTGCTTCCTTGGCAAGACACTGGAGCACGGTCATCGGTGACACGATTGTCTCCAGCTTCCTCCTGCRTAATTTATAATGCAGAGTAACTGTGAATTGTGATGACTAGACTGTTTCAGAGGARTTTAATAAAGAAACACATTTTAATCGGTTGCTTTATTCAGCCATCATTTTTATACTTAAAAAATACAAGAAAACCTATTACTCATCCGATGATTTTGCTCAGTTGATCATCAATGATTAAGATGAGTAAGACCCTCGTAAAGCAGCAATTCAGCACAAATGCTTCACCTGCCTCCAGCAATGAAATTAAAAAAGGACAGACTGGCAAGGGATCCTGCCCTCTGGTAGCCCATTGGAGGTTCAGCTGCGTATGAGGGTTTTTCTGTCACGCATTCCTGACAGCTTCCAGTTGCTTTTATCTGTGCTGGTCCCTTCTCTCCGCCATTTAATCATGGATCCTTTAGGGGTCGTCTTGGCTGATGGAGCAGCCTTTTGTGTTTGGCTTGGCCGGAACTGGCTTCACTGCTCTGCGCTAGTGCCCTGCATTTTCTCCTCCTGCCCTGCAGTGGGTGACACCCCCTGCATCACCAGGGCTCATGCGCTTTGAGGACAGTTTTGGTTGTGCTCTCTGCCACTTAAAGATGGGAGTCAACGCTTGTCTGCTTTCCTTTCCATAAAAGTCCATCTCTTCCTTCTCAATGAAACATTTAGACATTATTTTCCTCTTCTTGTGTCTTTCCTGTGCTGAATTTAGTTATGCTCTTCCTCTCAAAATGCTCACTGCCAAAATGGCCCATCTTCCCTTTCTTTCCTTATAGGGACACGTGGTCATTAAAACTTTGGGTGCTTATTAAATATTACACAGCTAAACAGCACAATATTGAARATAAAGTGCCAAAAGCAGTATCACGTCTTCCTATGTTCCCGCAGGCATTTGGAGATGTCAAGTATCCTAGGGACGCGAGCCAAGCAGGGAGAGAAGCCTCGGCCGCTCCGGGTTTCTCCAGAGGCCGCGGCCTGCGCGCGCAGGTGACTCGCGGCGGCGGGAGCGCGCGGCGGCGCCGCGGGAGCGCGCGAGGCGCCACGTGCGCGCGCCAGGCGCCTGCCCCGTCACGGCGGCAGCGCCGCCGGCCACGCGCCTGCCCCGCGTAGCTGCGGGCGGAAGCGCCCTGTCCAGCGCGGCCGCCAATGAGCGCGGGGGCGGGGCGGCGCGGGGCCAATGGGCGCGGGATCGCAGCAGTGGGCGGCCAATGAGCGGGGCGGGGCGGGGCGGCGCGGCGCGGCGGTGTGCGGGGGAAGCGGCGCGGGCCGGGGCGATGCGGGCGGCGGCGGCGGAGCAGGGGGGCGGCGGGAGGAGCCTCCTGCTGCTGGCGCCGCCGGCGCTGCTGCTGCTCGCGCTGCTCGCGCGGCACCTGCTCAAGCAGCGGCGCCCGCCCGGCTTCCCGCCCGGCCCCGCGGGGCTGCCGCTCATCGGCAGCATCCACGCGCTGCGCGCCGAGCAGCCGCACGTCTACCTGCGGCGGCAGAGCCAGCTGCACGGGCAGGTACCGGCCGGGCGGGCGCGGGGCCGGAGCGGAGCGGGAGCCGGGCGGGCTCAGGGGCGGGGAGCTGCTGCCAGCCCCGCCGAGGGAGTTTTCCGCTYCTTCCGCCTTTTGTCCTTCCCAGGACATCAGCGGTTTCGTTCCATACCGTTACTTTCGGGCAGACTGAAGCAACTCTGCTCGCTGTGAGCCTTGCTCAGTCCCGCCGGCACTCCATAGTTAGCCCCGAGCAGCGGATGGAGCTTGCCTTTCTAATTCCTTTCCTTTCGGTAGGAGAAAAACAAGTAAAAAGTGTTTCAAGCAAAATAACAGGATGGATAGTCGGGAAAGAGGAAGGAAAATACATCATCAAGAACGTTAAGTGTTTCTGCTTGCCTGCGATGCTGTGAGCAGCTCTAACCATCTCCTGTCAGAAAGGATCCTGTGGAGTTTCAGGAAACTTGAGGGATGATGGGGGGGCTCTGGAAAAATACAACCAAGAGACTTTTTATAAAGCAACACTGTGGCATAATGCAGGAGGAAAGATAAATAAGCTAAATCAAGGTATACAAAAATCACAAGTGGCCTGGAAAAGTGTATCAGAAGTATATTCTTGTTGCTTGCAGAATAGAATAGGGGAAAAAACCAAACTTTCTAAAAGGAAATAGTTTTCACAGAATGCGTAATTAGACAAAAAAATTCATATAGTAGCCATCTCTGAGACCAAGGAAAAAATGTAGATCTGTATAAAGGAAAAAGGGGATGTAAAATTTTAAATCTTGAAGTTTTGGCTAACTTTTAATTTTTAGAACTTAGCATAAGATTTTTATTTTGTTTCTCGTGCCTGCGCCCTCACAGGCCTTGGCAGGATTTACAGCATTTTTCAGCAGGATTTACAGCAGGATTTACAGCATCTTTCTGCAAAGCACCAACCCCAGCTGACTGCTCCTGAAACAGGACGAGGTGGGACTCGGGGCAGTGCTGCTGTTCACTGGCCGTCACCACGGCTCTCTGTGCTGCTTTCTGGTGGGTCATCCCGGTTTTAGGGACCAGATGGAGCCTGTTTCCATGACTGACACCACTTCCATGCCTGCCGTTACAACATGACATTTGGGAAGGCTTCACATGTGACTTCTAAGGTCGTGCTGCCCTTAGTGGAATGAATCCRTTGGAATTCACGTTTTCCAAGGGAGGGAGGAGGAGGAGCAGATAGGGCAATGAAACTTGCCTTCATGCTGTAGAGTTGGTCCCAACAAATTCAAAAAGTAGGCAGGATTTTATATCTAGCTTTTCTATATATGTATATAAATAAAAATATTTAAAAACTATGCAGCCTATCAATGTCAGGGTAAAYATTTTTTTCAGATACATGTGCATTGTGGTAGCAAATGACATTTTTYTTAGTGATTGTATGAAATCATCCCCTCTCCTTGCTTTGGAGAGCTGGCCCCATAGTTGCATTGCAAAGCAGGGAATGCCACGTGGGCAAATTTCTGCCTCTTGTGACAGATTTGACAAATTACCTCACAGCAAAGTCTCCGACACCACTCGTGGAGGCTCCAGTTGTCTGCTTGCACTACTGAAGTTTATTCAAGTTTGCCTTTTGCGCTTGTGTTTAGTGTTGTCCCACCTTTTCACTATTTGCTGTCATTATTTGGTCTTGAGATTTACTTGTAGTAACATTTTACAATATTTATTTTTTCTTTCAAAGATTTTCAGTCTCGATCTTGGAGGTATATCTGCGATTGTACTGAATGGCTACGATGCCGTAAAAGAATGCCTTGTCCATCAAAGTGAGATTTTTGCGGACAGACCATCTCTTCCTTTGTTTAAGAAGCTGACAAACATGGGAGGTATGTGCTATCTTGAACATATATTTTTCTTTTTCTCCATGGATAGGTTTAAGGTCACATGAAACATTTGCTTTAGGTATTTTCTTTACTTCCTTATATCCTCGTATAAAATACTGAATGTTTCTTTGAAGATATTCAATATTCTTTTCAGTTCCGGGAAGAATTGCCACACTTGGACTCTGGAACATAGCAAAAAACAAGTAATTCTTTGCCTCTAAGTCTCCCCTCCCTACAAGTTAGTCACAGTGATGGGCTGCTTTGTTCCTGTCATCAATTAAATTTGAAGTATCTGATAGGTTTTTTGGCTACGGTCAGTGAAAGCATCTTCTGAAGTAGCTACACTTACCACCTCCTGCTAGAATTTTTCCCGTAGTTCAGTGTAGAGTTTAAGTTTCATTTTCTTTTGTATCTGATTGTTCCTTCTTTGTAGATTTAGTTCTCATAAGGTGCCAGATTTGCTTTCTATAGCCTCCTTAGGAACATTTGCATTAGATGGGCCTTTAACATACAAAGTCATTTGGATGAGAAATTTTCAGGATCTAGAAGAATTTCCGAGGTTACAACTCAAACAATTTTAGTAGTTTAGAACTTCACCGTGGCAWTTTTTGCTGTTTGTTTTCTACCTTTTATGCTTGGCTTTGTAGCATCTCTGTTGCACTACTTATTTCACTTTGTTCTATACAGCTTTTAGCTAAAGSCCAAAAGTTGCACCTCTCTGCTTTGGAATGCATTTTGTAATGCTTTTCCTTCATGTGCTCAATACTCATTTTCTTAATTTTCTTTAAACTGCTTCATTTAGGTACTTCCAGCACAGCCTGATTCTTTGCAGGACASTTCAGGAGCTGCACTCACTTAAAATGCTCTTGTTAAAGGCAACCTGCTGCCATCACCGTCCCGCTGCTCTGGGGCAGGATCCTTAGCCACTGCTCCACCTCGCATCTAATGCTCACCTATGTAGAACACATCAAAACTGACCTGATATTTCTTTACTCAAAGCTACAAATTCTGTTACCCGAGGAGGATAGGTGTGCCAGGAGTAGTACAGAGAAAAATTTGAGGCAGGGAGATCATTTATATAATCAATCTTCCAGTCATCATTCCTATATCAATTTACTTTTAGAGTGAACTGAYGTTTTAAATAATTTCATCTCATGGGGGAAAATAAAGATTTGTATAAAATACTGTGTCAAAATATTTTTTCAGGCTTACTGAACAGTAAATATGGCAGAGGATGGACAGAACATCGCAAATTAGCTGTAAATTCCTTCCGAATTTTTGGATACGATCAAAGGTCCTTTGAACACAAAATTTCAGAAGAAGCCGTGTTTTTCCTTGATGCCATTGATACGTACAAAGGCAAACCGTTTGATCTCAAGCACTTGATAACAAATGCCGTTTCAAATATTACTAACTTGATAATTTTTGGAGAACGTTTTACATACGAAGACACTGAATTCCAGCACATGATTGACATTTTTAGTGAAAATGTTGAATTAGCTGCTAGTGCTTCTGTGTTTTTATATAATGCTTTTCCTTGGATTGGTATCTTGCCCTTTGGGAAGCACCAGCAGCTGTTTAAAAATGCCGCAGAAGTCTATGACTTTCTTCATAAGCTCATTGAGCGTGTCTCTGAAAATAGGAAGCCTCAGTCGCCTCGACATTTTGTAGATGCGTATTTAGATGAGATGGATTGCAATGAAAATGATCCAGAATCTACATATTCAAGAGAAAACTTAATTTTCTCTGTTGGAGAACTCATCATAGCTGGGACAGAAACCACCACAAATGTTTTAAGATGGGCAGTGTTATTTATGGCTCTATATCCAAACATTCAAGGTAAGGTTTTGGAGTTTTTGAGGAACCGATACACTTTCCTACTGCGAATTTAAAACGCTTTTTCAAAGTAGTAATTTGAAGTGCTATCCATAGTCTTAACCAAAAAAGACTTGTAAATATTACTACATTAGATCATTTTCTAAATATATTATGGGCGTATGTAAAAAGCTTATTTTATTTGCAGGTGAAGGAGATATACTTAGTATAAGGAAAAAATCTTAGTGTTTTTTGAATAACTTGTAATGAAGTTTTAATGTTTTTTTAATAAAGAGTTTATCTGGAGATAACTTAGGGCATCTACCAACCAACTTAAGGTATCAGCAAAAATTATGCAAATCAAGTTTTGGCAAAGTGTTTTGGTACAATTTCTTTTTATCCTTAAGAGCCTCAACTCATAATAGACTCAGACATTTTAATACGTGTAGAAAACAGCACTTAAAAATAAAAAGATGTGTTAGTCATTCTGAAGTGAGGTAGTGATATGGATGCTTGCCAGTCGAGACGTTTTSTGCCTGAACACTTTTCGTATTAAAACCTTATCAGGGCTTTGTTCAACTAAGGATTTTCAGTTTTTGGAGAAAAAGCAGACTGAATGACTCAAACATTAAGACTTTTAGAAAATTACTGTTTATACTTGAACCAAGTAATATTGCCCTAACATCAGTTTCATCAAATATAGAATAGGGATTACATCACTACCCAAGGCTGTAAGGCTCYTCAGGGCTGAAATGCTGCATGGGAAACAGTTGGACAACTGGGTGGCGAGAAGCCCCATGGAATTCAGCAAGGGCAAATGCAGGGTCCTGCACTTGGGGAGGAATAGCCCTGGACACCAGTTCAGGCTGGKACTGACCTGCTGGAGAGCAGYCCYGCAGAGAGGGACCCGGGCGTCATGGTGGACGACAAGTTGACCATGAGGCAGCAGTGTGCCCTGGTGGCCAAGAAGGCCAACGGGATCCTGGGGTGCATTAAGAAAAGCGTCTCCAGCAGGTCGAGGGAAGTGATCATCCCCCTCTACTCAGCCCTGGTGAGGCCACATCTGGAGTACTGTGTCCAGTTCTGGGCTCCCCAGTACAAGAGGGATGTGGAGCTGCTGGAGAGAGTCCAGCGCTGGGCTACCAGGATGATCAGGGGGCCTGGAACATCTGCCATATGAGCAAAGGCTGAGGGAGCTGGGCCTGTTCAGCCTGGAGAAGAGGAGGCTGAGGGGGGACCTGATCAGCGTGTACAAATACCTCAAGGGAGGCAGTGAGGAGGAGGRGGCGGCCTCTTTTCAGTGGTGGACAGCGATAGGACTAGAGACAACGGCCGCAAGCTGAGGCACCAAAAGTTCCACAGGAACTTGAGAGAACACTTTTTGACAGTGAGGGTGACAGAGCCCTGGAACAGGCTGTCCAGAGAGGTTGTGGAGTCTCCTTCTCTGGAGATCTTCAAAACCTGCTTGGATGCAGCCCTGTGCCATGTGCTATAGGTGACCCTGTGTGTGCAGGGCGGGGACTTCAACTAGAGGATCTCTAAAGGTCCCTTCCAACCTTAAGCATTCTATGGTTCTATGACACATACATACTCCATATTTTGTTAAAAAAGGATGCGTGTTAAGTGCTATAATTAGTCAACAGGTATACATATTTTTCAGTCTAAGAATATATGATTCTGTATTGTAAAAAATCAAAGAATCATGGCAGAATTAAACAAGGGAAAGTTTAAGTAACTTATTTAAGAGTTATCTATGTCCACTTACATATTTGATGTACATTGTCTTGGCAGTCTCATCTTTGTTCTCTTAGTTTAAGAGTTTAAGATTACTAGTGTATATGCTGGTAGGAATTCCTAGTAGCAGAATGAGGAAAACAGATCCTGAATTTAAGAGTGTATAAGGAACTATATTGTCRTGTAAGTTATTTCATGTTTCAGTAATCTTTTAAAAGAACATATTTTATGTATGTATTTTATCTTTTTATTCAAAATATTACACAGTAAACAAAAAGATGGGTCTTTTTTTTCTCCTTTTTCAAACAGGACAAGTTCAAAAAGAAATCGATTTAGTCATTGGCCCCAACAAAATGCCTGCTCTAGAAGAGAGATGCAAAATGCCGTACACCGAGGCTGTCCTGCACGAGGTTCTGAGGTTCTGCAACATTGTCCCGCTGGGCATTTTTCATGCAACTTCTAAAGATACTGTTGTGCGGGGCTATTCTATTCCCGAGGGCACTACAGTCATTACCAACCTCTACTCTGTTCACTTTGATGAAAAATACTGGAGCAACCCAGAAGTGTTTTTTCCTGAGCGCTTTTTGGACAGCAGTGGGCAGTTTATCAAGAAAGATGCGTTTGTTCCTTTTTCACTAGGTAAGAGCAATTCCTTCCATTCTCCCTTTTCGGAAATCTTGACATGTACAGTATGCAAGTGATGGCAATAAATCAGGAATGGGCAGCCTCATGTAGAACACAATTCTGGTGAAATAGGTATTTCAAAACTATATTCTATATAAAGCTTATCTTTTATATAGATAACTGCTTTGTTACTGAGGTAATAAAGGCAATACTATCTTTTTATCTGAATGTTCTGTACATTTCATGTCGTTGTGGTAAATAAATGATCTTGTTTAGCAATTCATGTGCCTAGTCCTTTGCTGCTAAGGTTGTTACATAGAGGCAATGAATGCAGCGAACTTTCAAATATCAGCATTTGGACCCACAACAGAAACTGCAGGTATTTTCCAGAGCTGGTTTGGGTGTCAATATGCATCACTTGGGGAAGTATTTGGAGGCTCCTAAATCATCTTTATGGGCCTGTCTTTTGATGCCTATGAGGCAGGCCAATTTGTTTCACATATTGTTAGTCACCTAATAATTAGGCTTCGGGCTACGTCTGCAATCAGTGAAAAGACACTGCCTTGTCTACAGGATAACTTAGTTTACATATCAGGGATATTCTTCAAAAATTTTAAGAGATACCAAAGCAATTCCCTTAGACCAGAYTAACAACTTCCAAATGGCTCAAGTTAGATATGATGAATTCCTTGAATTTTGGTGCTTTTTACCTTTTCTATTCCAGATGTTATTATCCTTCATTAATCTGTTTCTTCCACAAACCACCTTTCCCATCTGCAGCTCATCACACCTGAAATGGGAAGTAACATTTCAAGGCATTATCCAGACCTGCTTCAGCTCTTTTTACTTGCTATTATATCAAGTAATAGTGATTGACCACGGCTGTAGTTAAGGAAACAGTAGGATACAAAGGCTGAGATTCAGTATCACTTGTTTAAAACATTCTTTCTCTAGTGTGGCTTTTCAAGGGCTAATGGATTATCTGAGTACATTTCAYAGGATTAGCATCAATAGCTAGTAGTGAAAATTTCTAAAATGATTTTCGTGCCACAAATTTTCATCTCTCCTTTCCTACTAAGGAATACTAACATCCAAAAAAAAACCCCACAGAAATGACTATTTTCATTCATAATATGAGTGAGAATAATTAAACATTTTTAAAACCATCTCTTCTAAAATCTTTTTTTTCCCCCCTCTCTAATCCAGGAAGACGACACTGTCTCGGAGAGCAGCTYGCCCGAATGGAGATGTTCTTGTTCTTCACTTCCCTGCTGCAGCGATTTCACCTGCGCTTCCCTCCGGGCTCGGTCCCAGACCTGAAGCCCAGGCTGGGGATGACCCTGCAGCCCCAGCCCTACGTGGTGTGCGCCGAGCGGCGGTGAAGGGCGAGCGGCTCCGCGCGGGCCGCCGCGCTCTGGGGCTTGACCTCGCGGCCGGACCATGTTTCCTTCTCAGGAGAGCAAGATTTCTAAGGACTTCTCTCAGTTTGTGCATAACTTTCATGGCTTATCACATATTTATATTTATTTGTTTTTCACAAAAACACACACACACCCCGACCAAAAATATAAAACCTGTCCTGTATTTCATTTTTTAACTCTGTCAGTCTATTTTGAATCTAACTTCTGATTCTGGATGTAATGTAATGTAACATGTAATTACTTAGTAGGTCACTTTACTTTGGATGCATATTTTTATAAATAGGGAGAATATGACACAATTTTTATACTTGTTCTACGTGCCTTATCTGTGGAAAAAAYATATATATTACTTTTTTACATTAATGTATATATAGCAAAAATATTAAGGGTATCTATTTAAATTTCTGTAATTAAGTATCCAATTATATCTTTTCCAGCCTTGACAAATGAATTGCAAGTCAAACATTTTAATCCTTCCTCTACCTTGCCCCACCGTCTTCATTTTCTTCCGTTTTTCTTTCCCCATCAGTTTTCCATTCTTTTCAACTTCCAGTCCAATTTCTTACTTACCAGTTAAGTCTAACTTACCAGTTTTCATCTTCCCAGTGGGTTATTTTCCTTCCCACCAGGAACTTGTGCAAGGCCCTGCCGAAGGGAGGGGAGCGGGACCTCAGCATGAGGCTCAGAACAAAAGCCCCGCTGAGCAAACAGTTACTTAAGGACAGGGCCAGAGATCAGGCCCTGCTGTTTGCATAGTCTGCGCTTAGGCTGGGAGCTGCAAAGAAAAAATACCCAACCACTCGGGGCCTGGAAGCTTTTTCTGAAGGCAGAAATTGACATTTTCTGTTGACACCGAGCAGACAAAAAAACCCTTAGTTTTGGAAGAGCAAAAAAGGAGGAGGAAACGAAGCTAATGCCATCCCATTTCTGTAACGGCCTAATGGAGAACTGCTGCAGCTCCACTTTAAACTCCCTCCTTGTAAGCTTAGGTTGGACAGCCTGAACTTTGTAGGTATTCAGGTTTTCCACCAGGGTAACAAGAAGTCTGGGATACCCTTTAGTTAAACATGTTTGAAATAAACATTAATGGAAAGAGGGGAAAAAATAAAAAAAGTCAAGAACCAGTTCTCATACACACAAAATTACCTGAGTAGTGATAATTCCATTTTGCTGATGTATAGGGAGATATAACTCTTCCCAATCCGTAATTCTTCTAATGAGAACTATATTGATTATATGTCATTCTGGTTTCTAAATCAAAATGCCTTGTAAAAGCTTTAGGACATCAATCCAAACTTGTGCCATCGTGTGCCAACTTACAGCCTCATTAAGCAACCAACGGCACTTGACAAGCTGTCTTYTCTGTAAGCCTCTACCAACCCGAGTTGCATTATACAAGTTCATTGTGTCAGTTTTCCTCAGTATTTTTCCTCAGGTGTAACTAACTTCAGATTATCCTAATGGTCCAGTTTAACCATATGACATATGGACATCCCACCTTTTTCCAGCACTCTGGAATTTCTCCATGAGATCAGGCTTTTCTAGGCAGCAGCAGCCTACAGCTCTCATTGACCAGGCAGCTCTTCCCAAGTTCCTGGTGAAAGTCTTCCCTGATATGAAATACCTGGCAGAACTGGCTGCTGTCGAGCATCGCGCTGTGATTAAAGCGGTCGCTGTGTGAGGAAGATTCCCTGGACTGGACTTCTGCCCAAATACAGAACAAGGAGGCCTTGAAGAGTTCATCTTCTCAGCCTTTTTGCCAGCAATATTGCATTCTAAAAATCCCTGCGATTCCCATTACGAATGGATTGGTATCATTGAAAATGAGATGTCTTGTATTCTTGTTTGTTGCTTTCGTAAGAGGCTTAAATGTTCCTATGTTTTAAGGACTTGAAATTAAGTTGGAACCCTTGAAATTAAGTTGGAACCTTTTTTTTTTTCTCTTTCCTTTTTTCCCCCCTTTCCATATACTCTTGTTTCAGAGCCTCAACCAGGTGGTTGAGGGTTTGTTGCTGTTTTTTGAGCTGGGTTTCAGAATTCAAAACTTAGCAAGATCAGATCAAGCTTTTGCTCTAGAAATCTTACCCCTTACCTTCCTGCAACACAGACTGACAATCAGCAGCTTCTTTCATTTCTAGAGCCCTGAGATGTTCTTGAAGGCAGGTCAGCTTCCTTGATGCCGACGGCCTTACAGTAAAGCAGGATACAGGCGCAGCGGGCACTTTGGGAAGGCTGCCAGGCTCCCGGAGACATTAGGCTTGGGACGTTCTCCTGAGAAGTAGCCTTCCAAATAGATTAAATCCATTAAAATAATGGAGCAAATCAGGGATGTGCAATCTAATCCAATAGTTTGGAATGACCGCAGCAAAGCAGGTGGCTGCTTGCCCAGAATTTTGCATGCAAAATATAACAGCCCATAGTCGTACTCAGAAAACAGAAGTACTGCTTATTCCCTGGCTGTTTTCAAGCATACTGGCTAATAATTGAGCTAGTAATAAAAATCTTTAAATAAGGCCGGGGTCTCAAGACCCTCTACGCATCCTTAAGAGGGTTTGCAGGGTTTAGCCTGCAGCTCCTCCCTTCCTGCCATCTACATCTGCTCCCTCTCCTTCTGCCCACTCTGGACACTGCACATCACTTTGACTTACTTTGATTGCTTTGCCCAAGTATTTAAAGCTTTAGGGCATCCCACTTAAGTCTCATGTTCTCTAAAGTCAAAGAAATCCCCTTGAATTTATTTAATCTTTCTCCTTGTCTCTAGGCCATGTCTCCTGCATTTCTGATCAGTCTCACTGACTCGTACTGGGATTCTTCAATCCAGCTGGCAGATAATTTTTTCTGGGTTGTAACATCTGAAACTAGAAACTGCTTTGCTAATGCTTTATTTATGCTGACTAATAACAATGTGATTACAAACCCATTCTCAAAAACAGGCAAGATTGCTCCTTAGTTGACTTATCTGATAGAGAGGAAGCCGAGTTRATGTACACATCGGATCAGCATGCACGGATGAGTCAAAGCCAGYGGGATCAATGTCACCATAAAAGGCAGCAGACCAGGACTGTTTGAGGGAACAGCTTTTCGTGTCCCACTGGCAGGGCTGACGCACAAGTCAGAAAGCAACCTGCATTACATAAGGGCAAGGTAACGTCCTGCTCACCTTTGCTGATATTTTGGTGTAACATGCATATATTAGGTCAAAACATTAGTCTTTGTTTTATAAAGAAGTAAAATTGTTAGACTTTGATCTCATCCAAGGTGCAAAGGATTTTGCTGATCTGCAGAGATGACTCAGACGTGAATCATTACCTGTTTTTTGGCAATATCTTCAGGACATGGACGAGCGACAAGGTGAACAGTAGGAATCATGTGAAACAATGAGACAAACTGGTTCCACGCGTACAGCAAATCACAGACAGCTTCTGGCTGTAACCTTGTTAATGGGGACTTACCTCAAGGAACATTGCATCGGCCCTTCCACTCTGCACATGAGGCTCACCATGCGGCTCTGCTGAGCGGGAAGGACCCGCGTGRGGAGGATCCAGGTAACTCCTGAGCACGTAGAGCAGCGCCGTAGCATCCAGGAGCCTCCCGAACGCACAGAGCACACGAGGCCCTTGCAGGAACCAGGCTTTGCAGCCCAGTTCTGCACGTGCCCAGGAAGGCGGTGAGGAGAGGGAGCGTCAAACAGCAAATGTCACCGCAAAAGGGCACGTCTGCCCTAGCAGCACAGGCTTCAGTGCAGGCTAGTTCAGCCCCCTTCTTGCCAGCGCACTTGGCTTCAGCAGGTACTTTAATGCTGTTCTGCAAGGGGCTTTTCCTTGTTCCACGGCATCCTTCGGGAGCTGTGAATCACGGTGAGATGAGGGATTTCAGTTTGCTGCAGTTGCCCGTTAACAGGAGTGAGCATTTGGCTGGAGGAAGAGTCTGCCCTACGTGGGCCACGCTCTCTGGACAGCGGCCCGGTCACCTGCACGGGGCCCCTCCTCGAGGGACYGAGACCCCTTCAGCCGGGGTCACGGCTGCTCCGGCAAGCAGTCCCTGAGCTGGCAAACGCCTGCACCTGTTTGCCTTGCTCCAAGGAAAACTGTTAGGCACATGCTATATATATACATATATATACACACACACATAAAAAATATATGAAAATATATATATATACACATATATATACTTAAATATTTTATATATATTTTGTATGTATTATATATATGATTATATATATAACATATTATTGATATATGATAATATTTTTTTTTTATATATAAAGGTATAACTCTGATTCACTGTTAAACATATCTTCAAAGAAATTATATCTTGGAAACATCTAACTGGAATTACATCCTAGCAGCATGGTTTAAACAGTGTAGTTAGTTCCTTGTTTTATCATTTGGATGTTGTATGTCTAGTGTATAAGCAAAACATGAAATAAGAGAGTTGCTGGCAATGCTGTCACCAGATATAAATGCGGCCAGCGCTTTAGTAAGAAATACATTGCTATTTATGCCTTTTATTCTCTTTTTTATAATACTTTTTAATAACCATTCTTTTAAACAGAGAAGAATGGAAATTGTCAGGTAAAACACTATCACAGCAAGTTCAGGCAAGAGCATTTGCATCCCTTGATCCATCCGAGCAAGACGGAAACTAAACGGCATTCAAAGGGCTTTTCTACATCCAAGCAAGTGGGCTAAACGCAAGTGCTGGGAACGCAGCGTAAGCGACGCGCGTCAGCTCTGCTGCCTTGGAGCGCGGCCGCAGCTAAAGGCAACGTGCAGCCCAGTGACCGCGGGGAGGTGCCGGCTGGGATCCTCTTAGCCACACACCTGCCTGCCTTTAACACTGCTCGCGTGGTACAAAAAGGCAGTGCTGGGCTGGGAGGGCAGCAAACGGGGAGTTTTCACTGATTGTATAAGGACAGCAATGCTCATCTCTGATCTTCTGAGTGGATCCAGGAGAGCTTGTTAGTGCAAAATAAAAGAATTCCTTCTTGGTTATTAAACTGGCCAATAAGACAGAGCAGAAGAGCAGAATAAAACTTGACTGGTGCAAGCCAGTGCAATGCAATATGCAGAGGGTCACCTTCAGCAGGTTACCCCTTTTTCAAGTCAGCTGACMAACGTAACCACACAGATGCTAACATACATTTAGCAACTTGCACGTGTGCACTGGTTTTTATTTGCATCAACTGCACAGCATATAAATGTTCACTATTAAAAAGTGCACTTTTAAAACCAGTTCTATTTGCAGCTGGTACACAGTGATTACACACTTGCAGCTTAACTTATGCACTTTTTTATTTCTGCACTTAGCCCTACAGTGGTAGGAGTCCTCCAACACCTTTTGTGGATTGTCTCAGGTATTTAAATAACTCAGCAATGGAGAAAGCACCGCACGACAGTGCTGCTTACGCAGCTGCTCCGCTCGCCATCCGTGTGCGTTAGCGCGGACACCTGACCCGAAGGCAACGAACGCTACGTCTGTGATGGAAGACAAGACGTGGGACACGAATACACTAGTCACCTGGAAACAGTAACTTGTCTCTTTTTTTAAAAAAAAACAACTCTTTAATTCTCCTAAAGTTTTACATAGAAAGAATAAATGAAGAACTATCTTATTCTCTCAAAAATTAACACCTAAAATTGATGCAAAATAAGATCTATTATGTGGTTGACTTGCTTTTAAACAGGAACCTGAGTAAGGGCAAAAATTATAGCATTAAGATTAAAAGAATAAAATCCCTTAAAGTAGCTGAACAAGTTTTTAATGTTCTACCACAGAACAGCAAGGCAACCGCTCATAACGGCCTTGTATTCAATGATTTATGAACACCCACTGCAAACCTGAATATTTTCTGCAAAAATAAAACATCAGATTATGCGCAATAATAAAAAGCATCAGAATAGATGCACCTGGACCTTTTCCTTCTCAAACACAAATGCCAGAACGCAGCGTTGGCGCCGCAGTTGCCCCGAGACGGCCGCGTCAAGCACCCTGCTGCGCCAAGCAGACACCCCACAGCAGGCTGGCACTGCAGCAGCAACGTGGCGTCCATAAATGCACTGACTTTCTCTTATTCATGTTCAAAAACAACATGAAAGACACAACTCAAACATGGTGAGGATTCACCCAGCATTTCCTTGTTAGCAAAGAGTTCTTGCCACTTTGGTAACTGAAGTCACTGAATGTTTTTAAAAATTGCAGGTACCTCAAGGAAAATAAGAGTTCTGTATTCAGCAAGGCAGCATTATACAGGATATTTTACACCAGTAAGGCATAAAGAACTTTGCATCATGGTATACAATACTCAAACCTTGGAATAAAGTCTCATATTCTGTGTGGTGAAAGTGCATAGGAGGGGGATTCCACTGAAGTAGGGAGAATCCTCTCACAGTATTAAGGCCTTTCAGCGTTATGCAAACTGTCAGTCCAAAGTCAGCACAGTGAAAAAGTGCAGAGGCTTCCTGCTGTCACACTGCACAGCACTCAGGGGTGCTCAGCCTATCTTTTCTTCTCCCAGCTGTCGCTCATCTTCCTCATCTGCTTCCTCGATAACCTGAATTTCATCTGCTTGAGGTAAGGATGTGATCTCGGGGAGCAGTTTAGCTCCTTCGACTTTATTTTTTTCCTCTTCTTCAATTATTTTCTTCCATATTTTGTGGTTTTCACTCAGATGGTGCATTAGCTGGCAAAATATTCGTCGTCTGCCCTTTTTCCTTTCAGCTTCTGTAAAATTGTAAACATCATATTTGACAGTTGGAGCTGCAAAATGGAGCAATTCTTTCCCACATACAAAAGCCAGTGCTATACTGTGAAAGAGGGCTTTGAGTGAAAAACAGCCAATAAAGGATGGATTCTCTGCCACAGTATTTATATGTTGGCATGATAAAATACAAGTTTCTACCTCAAATTGCAAGACTCCTGTCATTAACAAAAATTTAGGAAGTGTAAGATTTGTATATGAAGAAGCCAGATCTCAAAACAAAAAATATTTAAACTTCACAATTTAAACCATTGTTGCAATGTCTGGATAGGAAGCCCATATATGCCAACTGCAAAATAGACTCTTACTTAAAATGAGATCATCTTCTATTTCTTCCTCATCACTCTCCAGCTGTGCTCCATCCTCTTCCTCAGCACTTTCTGCGTCCTGCTCTTCATCGACCCACTGGCCTGGAAGCAACCCAGCTGCATTATAGGAATTACAAAGGGGACCAACTATGTGAGTGATAAAAGATTCCTGCAGTTTTGCAAGTTGTGGAGAAGAGCGATCCATGAAGGGACTTATAGGCAGTCCAAGACTTGCTTCTTCATCTCCCTGCAGAAGAGAAAATATAAGATAGAGAGCCTGCCACAAAATTAAATTTTTAATTGTGAAAATATTTTTAAGGACCAAGTAAATATCACACAGACTGTATCTTTTTAACAGAGGCAGTAATAGCCGGACCCAAAAGACAGGTGCAGTTAAGACTGTTCATCAGAGACCCACATTGCATCAGTGCAGCGCAGCCCGGCATCCTCTCCCCAGCCTTGCCGCGAGGAGCSCCCGTGCAGGGCCCTGTGCAGCCGGGATGGGAGCTGCAGGGAGCCAGAGCCTTCCCGGCCGCTCTCCAGGCAGCGAGCGGGCGGAAGGGGAAGGCGAGCGGCTGCGCTAAGGTGCCGTGGGAAACACTTGCCCCCAGAGGGGCTAAGAAGGAAGGCAAGCCCAACACCTAGAGTAATTATTTTCATTTTATAAACGGGCAAATAGTAATTTAGAGGGTAGCCACTGCACAATTCTGAGTTATAAATACCTCTCCTGACACTTGGGTGGGACCTGATACTGTTTTATGAACAAGCTTTGCCTTAAGGCACCTCTTAGAGTACTAAGGTCTGGCACTTCAGATCATTTCTCTTGTTTAAATCTCCCAAGTATTTTTGTAATTTACATGTATCTTCCTAGTTTGGAAAACCCTTTTCAACCCAATCTCTACTTACTGCCTCTAGCAGTTAACTCTTCAAAGTTGACCAAATACCGAAAAACTACACTGATAGTAAAAAYGTTAGGATACACATTTTGGGATGCTTACAGAAATTGTAGTTGTAAAAATGGACAATTCTTCACACTGTTTCCTATTAATAGTGATAAGAGACAATTCTTTACCAAAGTTCCACCAAAAAAACCACACCTTCCCAAAGAAGGGAGACTTTGACCTGCATCAGGGCCAACAGGGAGAACAAAGCAAAACAAACTCATAGCTGAAAAATGCCCAACGCTGGTGGCAACCGGAGGTGGGAGCACAGGAGCGCGAGGGCCGCCGCGACCCGCGAGCGCGGGCCAGGCTACCTGCTCGTAGAACTCCCTGACGATGCCGTCCGTCCAGCGCAGGTGCAGCTCCCGCGCCTTGGCCGGGCCGTTGATGTCTGCCAGCTTGATGCAAATCTGACACACCAGCAGGCGGTCGTTCTCGTTGCTCCATTCGATACCGTGACTATTGATATCGTTGGCCTGGTTTGGACATGCACATTTTTAAAATTAAATTAAGGCTATTCATCTGCACCCACACACATTGCACTCTTTTCTCATATCATTTTCTGATTTATATATTTTAATTCTTCATCTTTTTTGATCTTTCAGGGTATGGAAACATGAGATATTATCAAGGTCAGATAATCTCATTGGAACTCCTAAAGATTTAAGGAAATTGACGTTCACGGATCAGGAAAAGAGCCGACTGCCTCCTCCCTGCAGAGGCAGGTGCTACAGTCTCCTGGGCGCCACTACCATTTTGTTCGTAAGCTAAAGCCATACCCTTCATTTGAATCTTGAAATACCACCTCCAGTTACTATGGTTTTTTACTATTCATARTCAATTTTTAAATGTCAGGATATTCTGCATTTGTACATTTTTGAAACATTTAGGCCAGAATTCAGTTGCCATTTTACACAGTCACTGGTTTGGCTCCAGCTAATGCTGCAGAAGGTCCCTTGTGTCCTGTGTCACATCTGCCAGCCCCACAGGAACAGCTATGGCTCAGCAACTGAATTCAGCTCATTAAGGATGACCACAAATATCTTTGATGACTTTTTTTTCAGAAATTAAGTATATTAGCATAAATGGCATTAAGAATCAAGGTCTCAGTCTATGCTAGTACTTTTGAATACATTAGTTACCTTACACAAGGTAACTAAATCACAGCAATTTCAATTAACAAGGCAATCTACTTGTTTTGTGGTAGAGAGACGAGTTACAGCAAGTTTAAATAATCTAGAATTTCAAAGCAAATTATTAATAGCAACAACTGTTGAGCAACAAGGCCAACATCAATATATTATGACCAGCTTAGTTAAGACAGTAAAATGTAACAAACCTTGGCATTAAATTCAGCAAGGAAATCAAAATGCTTCTTGAGATCTGTGGCAAGGATCGCTTCAATCACTAGAAACCGGAATCGCTTGAATTCTACATGATCAAGATTTGATAAAAAGTTGTATTCTGGTCGTGATAAGAAAAGATTCCAGGCAGAAGCAGCRTGATGATTTTCTAAAACTGATCTGTCATTGTAGAGAACAGCCTACAAAAGGAGACAATCACAAGTATCAAAGTCAGGCTTTGAAATTGCAATTAAATATTCTGAAGCATAAGGGCTAGCCACCAATATGACTCTTTATTTATTTTTAATGAAGCTGTACCAGAAATGCCTTATAGTTTTAAGTGCTAAAATAAACCAAAAATGGCAGATAGGAGGAAATGGGTAAAAGGCAGAAAGCAAAGGAGTTTTTCTTTTTTCCTTAAAAGAAGTTTCTTGTAAAGCAGGCCCACTTCAGAAAATGATTTCTACAGCCGCAGACAAGCAAAACACACAGGCACTTCAGAATTTGTCAGGACCAACAGTATTATTCAAGTAAATGCAAATTATTTCCCCTGCGTCAGAGATTGGACAAAGGCTCCCTAGGCAGGCAACAGCAAGGACAGGGAAGAAAAGAATCTTCCCTATTTTCTGATTTGAGGGAAAGATAATTTCCTGTTTAATCCCATTTCCTACCTGAGGTGCGTTTGTAGCCACTAGGAAAGCATTTGTGCGGCCGGGGTGATCGTAATCGTGCATGGCAGCCGCTACGTAGAGCGCCATCAGCTCCAGGGCAGGGATGCTCGACGCCAGGCACCCGTAGCTGCCGTCCGCAGGAGGGCAGCTTTTGGAGGAAATGTAGCTCACCTGGAGCGGGGACACRCCGCTGCCTTCATCTAGGAGATAGAAAGGATAACAATAAAAATATACAGAACATTCTTTTATTTATATTTTAAACATTTACAATGCGATCAGAGATATCTCCTCCTCAACTAACTGCCAGTTTCTCCCATTTACATACCTACGAGGGGCTGATACCACTAGTAATACTTCAGAGAAGTTCCTGGTAAGGTAGAAACATCAAATGGAAGGATTGTTCAGCCAGAGGCCCTAGTTGGTAGAGAAGTTATGGCATTTTTATCCTGATGGTCTTTTTATGTATCTTGAGAGCTGGCAGGTTAAAAATGAAGCAGTCATCGTCTTAAACAGCTGAAACGCCACTGGCTGGAATGACCTCTTCAAAGCTGAACCACAACTGGACCAGCATGTCCAAATGTAGCTTCAGGAGGAGCTACTGTTCTCTTTTCTGTAGCATGAGAAAATCCTCTGTAAAATCCCTTATCCCAATACTGCTGCAGAAACCTGTCCACATGGGGCCAGCTGCTGTCAATACACATTTGTTTGGGCAGAGCCTTTGGAGAAGATTCCTTGAACAGAAACCCAAGATAGGAAAGGGAGGACAGGGAGGAGCAAAGGATGGCAGCACAGGCTGGGCAAGCAAGCTGCTTGCCAGCCCAACAACCAAGTATTCTGGTTTTGCCATCCTGAGCACCTGAGTGCAAAGCAGAGCACACCAAGGATGACACACAAGGGCAGCAGACGGAATAGGGAGCACAGTAGTCACAGTGCCCGGCATTCCTTCAGGAAGCACCTTGTTGCTGGAGGAGACAGACCCAAGGATATTCTTCAGTACTGTGGTATCCAGCAGCAAGGCAGACAGGGGRCTGCCTTTGGCCACTGTAAAATGCCTTGATACTTGAAGAGATTCCTCCTAACGTGCAGAGATGAAAAATGTTGGAGAAGCAAAGAATTATCTGCAGCCTTTAAAGCCATGTGGGATACCCACAGAGCAAGGAGTGAGCAGAAGAGGCTCACAGAGCCTTAGGCACCTGTGTGTCATTTGACAAGGCTGAGGCATGCRGCAAGGATGGCACGTGGTAATTCCAGCACTAACATGACGTACGGCATGTCCCTGCAGGAATGCTGGATCCATGCTTACTGCCCCCACCTGGGAGGGGGAGGAAGGGATTTGCTCTAGTGCTTGATACCACACAGTGCCTCAGAGGCCAGGAGCCCCAGGAGCTGGGTGCAGATCAGTGTGAACTGCGGAGAAACCCGCCTCCGAGCCCTGCTTCAGCAGGCACATCAAGGCAGAACCAGGGGACGCTCTGCCCAGCCACTCTCTGCCTCCTGCCATCTGACTGCAGCGGCTGTCACCAAGAGAAGAAACCATCTGCAATAATCTGAGCTGTTGATCGCTGAAATGTGCTGGTAGGTGTGTGTTCCATGGGAGGGAATGCAGAGAAGAGACCAGGGAAAAGATACGACTCGGAGTCCAAACTACAGATTTGAGAAAATCCAGAGATACCAGTGGTTACTCATTACCTTTCATGTCTCTTATGTCTTTGCTTTCCCCTTACTGCCATGTTGCTCAAGTACTAAGRCTGTTAAGCAACAGATTTGGCACTGGAAAAGCTTCAAAGCAGTAAGACTATAATTTCATGTATTTAATTTTTAGAGAAGAAAGAAAAAAAGAATTTTATCATGTTTTGTTCCTCCAGTAAKTCTGCAGCCTCCACACTCTTAACTGGCACAGGAAGAAAATGCAGCAGACTATAACCCATGAATGCAAACAAATATGGAGAAAAAAGAACAAGACAATAGCGGAGGTAGAAAGAACTTAGAAAAAATATTAAGGAAGAAATAACATACACAGTATGATACACTCCATAGTTTCCACATTACTTCAAAAATTTWAAAAATTACCACCTTCTAAAAGCCCCTTGACTTGCATATTGTCTTTCTGGTCACACTGATGGAACAGTTTTTCACGAGTGATGAGTTTCCCCCGTTGTTTTTATTATTCATATACCTAATTATATTTGGAAGTGTATTATATATATACACTCATGTTCACATGTATGTATACAAACACATTTTAATATGTATTATATATGTTGGAACTACAACGAGTTAATTCAATGAAGACTAACAACAAAAATAAACTTTATCAAAACTAATGTTGTTCAAATTTGAATTTCCTTTTTTGGGGGAACTATATATTCAGTTGTTATTGGTAGAGTAGTCATCAATACCTGAATGTCTGTATGTGATTTATAATACAGGATTCTCAGATACTCATTTGCATTCTAAAACTATTAAGGCAAAGTTGAATTAAGTGAAACAGTTTGGTATTTTTACTTTGGACAACTTGATTTCCTAATAAAGTTGAGAAATACTAGCCTAATGCATTGCAAATGCTGGGAATATGCTGACTATAGCAGTATGCAGAGGTTTCTCTGGGCAAAGAAGCTTCAGAAAAACCCTAACCTTGCCGAATAAAGCAGCCCTCCCACAACTACTCGTTATTCTATTCAGGCTGCTTATGAGCGGTACRTACTAACACCGTCTTGTCTCTCACTGCCTTCTTTTAAAGTAYTAAAAATACCAGCATGATAAGAACAATGAGAGCTTGGTTTTTCCGGCGCAGTTTTCAGTCCCTACATTTCACCTGTTGTGGTTTCCTCAAAGCATTCCTACAAGAAGAGCCTAGGGGAGACAGACGTACCCATGTCGCCTCCCAGCACGTGCTCGTTAGGAACCTGCTGAAACCCTGGGATAGGCCGCGTGGTGAGATACCAGACTGCGTGGAGAACGTCCGTGGCATGGACACGATTGTGATCTGCAAGGAAGCAACAGGTCAGCCAAGCTGCTTCCTTTAAACTTTGTTCCAGACTTTGTGATTAAATTCCTTAATAAATTCCATAATAAGTATTTAAAATTTGTTTTCCCGAAAAATTCTTTAACTTGCAATACTTTTAGAATTTGGTCCCAAATCTGGTTTCAGATTTGCCTTYTGCTTCCCAGTAAGTTGTTTCAGATGATGTAATTCTTATTCTCTTCCTTTTCCTACTTGTTTTGCAAAACTTACTAAGAGCATTTTAAAGTCTTTCCAGAAGGAAATGTTGCCTGACACACATATATATTAACTGCCTACGTATTTTTTAAAACAAGAAAGTTAATTTTAAAACCTGGTAACAGACACACAAAATCAAAAACAAAGGTTTGTGTTTAATTTATACTAACAGTGCAAAGAAACAGGGCACGAAAAGTAATGCGAGACAGAAACATCAGGATGGGCTTGAGGCTTTCATGACACTTCATTATTCATCTAAAAATCATGCCTATTGCTCTAATTTATTAAACATTTAATTAGTTGTTTTCCAGTGCTGTTTTTGTAGAAATATTGGGGCAACAAATAGTATAGAAAAGTCAATAAAATGGTAAGTTACTTCCAAATTATAAGATTTCCCAGTTAATAGAACGTGTCCATTTATGACACAAAGTTAAAATAAATACAGTTAAAATCCTATTTCTAGGAGTCTTGAGGGATAATATGTCAACATTTTTCCTTGTTAAAAAAAAAAACAAAACAAAACAAAAAGCAAGAACAAAGCAACCCCACACTTTTCATGATACATAAGCATGTGTACAGAAACTAGAAACCAAAAGACCATATGGAACAGTAAAAAATGAGTGAAAAAAGATGTGAACATCTGTGCCACACAAGAATGAGCAGTCTCATCCAGATTTAACATTTTGAAGTTGGGGAATGAGACAAGCAAAGCACCCTGGAAAAGAACCAGCACACCCAGGATCCTGCGGCCTTTCCGAGGCCTTCTCCAGGCGGGACGGTCCCTCCGAAGCGGCTGGGCCAGCGGGGCGCCGCAGCCCGGCCGCAGCACGCAAGGGGCTGCCGGGGCTCTAAGCTCCCCACAAGCCGCCCTGCACCTTGGTCTTGGGCTGCTCTCAGTGTAGGCCACGCACTCAGATACGTCTACATTTCAGTGTGGGGGGATCCAACCTTCAAAACCTGGAGTGTTGCTAGTGAGTGCCAAAAAATCTGATATTTGGATGGATTAGGTGATTATCCATAAACCAGGCATGAACAAGACGTGTGCATGGGCGAATGGGGGAAGGAGGCAAAGAGGGAGGCATTGTTTGCTTTCCTTTTCCACCCAGCCTTGTTACAGAGTTAAAAACACAAAAAACAAACAAACAAAAAAGAGGTTGAAAATATGACACCAATTACTGCAGGTTTACCCCAAGGTCTGGGTCTGTAAGGYCCTACCCAGCGTGCTGGTCTTGGCTTGCACTGAGTGGGAATTTCATGTCTCTTCTGAAAAAGCTTGGAATTGGAACTTGTACAAGGAAGAGGTATTCCTCTTCCTCCACAGRTCCTCCACAAAGAGCTAAACAAGACGTGCAAAAAGTCTAGTCACCTGTGAAACAGCTATTTAATTGATAAGGTGACCACTAAATATGTTTTGAAGGACAGAAGTAAAATCCAGAAGCTGATTCTAACTTGGAGCAGTAATTCAAATTCAACTAGAGGCCAGTTGGTAAAGGAAAAGGCAGGAAAAAGCTGCCCTGGAGGACACCAAACAAAGGAATACGAAAGGGATAAAAACCGGCTGAGAAAGGGGCTGCAGGAGGGGCTAGGGAGATGGATCACACACTGACCAGGGGACTAAGGAGGCTGTAAAAGAGATGTCAAGGGTGCAAATCTGAAAGCAATTGTCCTGCTGCTTTTGGATATGGAAAGCCAGAGAAGATCTAGGAAAACGGTTAGGGTAACACAAGCACAAGATACAGTAACTGATTTTGTCTGGGAAGAGGGACTTTGCAGAAGCAAAGTCAAAAAACTTCAAAATAGAAGAAAATTCATTTTAAAAGTTTGGACAACTGTTCTGTCTATCCACCACAAACAATGAACAGAAAAAAAATCCAAAAGGGCAAATACTCAATAAGGGAGACTTAATAAAATGGAAATATAACGGAAAAAATGAATTTAAATTGGTATTAGAGGCTGCATCACTGCCTGCTTTCAAGAAACAAGTTTGACAAATACCAAGCATCTACCTTGCAAAACTGCCCATATCTGAGAGTGGGGAGGGAATTTAGTGCCGCTTTAAGGTGAGTGCTGGCGAGCCGCTCGCACTGCCAGGGCCCGSGCACCCGCAGGAGCTCAGGGAGGCTCAGCCTCGTGTCTTCAGTAAGTTTGATTTATCTATTCATACAAATTCCATAAGATTATACTGAACGTATATGATAGCAAATTGAGTCCACCAATTTTTCTGTAGTACATCAAATATTTTCAAAATATACGAAGTCAAAATATATTAAACTTGGACATCATCTACATCTATATTAAACATTAAACTAAAACACATACTAAAGGGCATATGCTACTATAAAAGAAATTTAATTGGACATTACTTACAGGGAATATCTCGGTAGCCATTTTCAAGTGCACAGAAGWAATTCATGAATTCTTGAGTTGGGATTTTGAAAATTTCAAACAAACCAGTATCTTGAAACAAGGTAAAAGTTACCTAAATACATATTAAAATCAACTTTAGTCTGAAAAATCACAACATCTAAGCCTATTTTGCTTTCTAACTTTAAAAATACTCCTGTTTAAATGTTGCTTGCTGATAGTGCTGGAAATTACTGACATTCCATTAAAGTGTATTTAAAAGTTAATAAAGCTTAAATTTTTAGTGCTAAAAACATCATTATTTATTTTGTACATGACAGAATATTAAATAAGTTTTTACTTCTCTATTGATAAATCCTATGTGCAACTGATCTTTTAATATTCTCCAAGCCTTTTTCCTGTTAGAAAACTCATGCTTTGTCACATTATTTACCTAAAAAGAAATGAAATAGACAGAAAATGAATTTTCTGTCTATTTTTCAGCCTTTGGTAAAGAAATGCTATATTTTATTCACTATTACTTATCTAAGCCTTTAAGAAAAGCTAGCTGACAAGCATTCTCAAAACGCACGCAGACCACACACACGTGTGTGCGTATATTGTGCCAATGTATGTGGTTTGCAGTTAGGACATAGTGACTGCCAAGCACTTACAAACTTCAAATAGACTGTAGGAAATAAGGAAGCCTTTCAAAAAAGGCACCACTTGTCATGCTCTGAAAAAAACTTAAAATGCTGCCAGCTTTTAAAGCAATACCCAGAATATCTTGTATTATGGGTAGGGAAGGGGTTGGGGCAAACTGCATCTAATGACAAACCGAGGTTATCCCCGTTGCTTCTTCCTTTCTCCCATACCGGTACAAATCTGCACTTCACCCCACACTCAAGTGCTTCTAACCTTTTTTCTTGGTTAAAACTGCTTGTTGCTCTCATCTCCCTTGGACTGGCAGCAAGGTGTGCTCTAATTCAGGAGGGAAAGTTAAATTGCTAGCAAGAACAAACAAAAACCTTTGTTGCCAGATCAGAGCAAAWTCAACCCATACCAGAGACCTATGACTGCCAGATCCAGCATAAGGAGAGAGGCAAAAGCTTCCCTGTGACACTGATGGGTAGGAGAGCAAGCAGGATCAGAGAACACTTCGTGGTAGCTCAGGAGAGACAAGGGGTGCTGCGTGCAGGAAGCAGCAGGGAAAAAAGTCCCTTTCTTTGGAGTTATCAGGAAGCAAAAAGCTGCCTAAAAGACCACTCCTTTTCCCCCACAAGTATAGCTCTGGTAAAAATATTTTAAGGAAATAAAGGAAAAAGAAGCATTTGACAAACATGGTAGTAATTCTGAAAGCAGGAGACAACTTCTCACAGGAAATGAAACATCAATACAAAATCTGTTCCCATAATAATGAGTCTAAGCTACTTGAGATGAAGAATAAAAAGCAGATTTAGTGCAAACTCTCTGTAAATAAAATACTTTGTGGTTTACAATGAGATGGAGTACATGAGAAATGATATTTTTACTTTTCAAACTAGCATTAACATGAATGTGACTGCAAAGCTTCACTAGAGTTTAAATAAAATATATAAGCACGACAGCTTTATACCCCCTCCCCCATGCAATGAAATACCACAGACCTGGCTAAGGATCCTTCCAGACTGGTCTCCCAATTTTTGCACAAGGTCAAAAATTTGGAAATTCCAATTGTTCATCTTCTCCATTAGTGAATCATGATCTATTGACATCATCTCTAATGAAGAGCTCTGCTCCATCTGTATGAGAGGAAGACACTTCATCTCTAAAGGAAGAGTGAAAACTAATCTCTGAATTACACTGACCAAAAAACCTATGAAAATGATAAAGCATTATTGAACTAACTGTATGCTGCAGTAACTGTGGCTATAAGAAAATCCTAAATCACTGATACAAATAGCACAGTTAAAAGCTTGGCTTTCCACACGCTTGGGCAGCAGGTTCCAGGCTTTCTGCGGATGGTGCTAAATTTTTTCGCCTTTTTTTTTTTTTTTTTTTTTAAATCTAAGGCAATAAAGCAGAGTAAAATCTGTGCAGGCCAACAAAACTTATCTGCTGAGTTTGGACAGTTTGATAATTGAAGTAGCTTTAAAAACGTGATGTCTAAACCCCAAATGTTAGCAGAGCTTATTATGCAGTCTTCTTTCCCCCGCTTTCAATACAGTGCACTGTACTAATATTGGGGCAGGCTCACTTAACTTGATACATTTTTTTGTAAATTTTCAATAGAAAATACTGGTCAGCGTGTGAGCATACTTGCGCACATTAAATATGCACTAAACATTTTTGCTTAACAAAAATGTAATACAAATGACCATCTTTTCACTTTCCAGTGAAATTTATCCAAGGTAGAAGCACACAATTATTAAATGAAATTTTGAACTCCAGCAATGCACCCTTTTCCTTCAGACATTACAATTCTTAGCAATGCAGGGACCTCTTTACAGTATATTAGAAATTCTAGAGAAATTCTTTATAAGTTACTGCAAATATTTTTGTTATTACATGCTTACAAGTTGATTATTTGGTGTTTGATGACCCTTTTCCTCCCTTTCATCTTGTTTCCTCTCTGTATGGTGGAAAGATTCTTTTGAAATACCAGTGCTTCCAATTTCACCTTAAAGAAAATAGGTACATTAAAACTATCAATAGTTTGTAAATGACTATAGTTCAACAATTTCTAAACTACATATACCAAATCAATCACTAGTTTCATAAACATTTTGCCTTGAGAACAGGCTGTAAAGAAAAAATCTGCTAGGCAAAAAATCCMTTTAGAACGCTAGAAAAGCTAGAAACATCACTCATAGCTTCAATGTTTAGTTTAGCAGAAGCAGTAGAGAGTACAGGACTATAAAGACAGGAGCAGAGACCATTGTAAAAATCTAATTATGAAATGGGCAGTATTTCAGATCATCTCACTTGTTCTGAATGGCAAATTGTAAGATAAAATATACGTATATAAATTACCTGAAGATATTTTCAAGTAAAACTTATGCAGAAATATGACAACATTAATTTAACTGGTTACTAAGAAAACATAGCAAAATTTGCATATTTAGAACTCCTACCTGATTTTCTGCCTTTGTATTCTGCAGATTCTGCTTCTGTTGTTGGAATAGGCTTGAGTATCTGACGTCCACAGCTTACAGAACATGGGGAAATATTTAAAACACTCAGCAATTTTCTTCTTGCTACTGCTGTAGCGCATTTAAAAAGTATCCACAAATTGCTCTAAGTTACCACTTTTAAGGTCCGTGGTTAGAGAACAACCATCCATCACCTCCTCCAGATACAGTCATGAATTAATACAGTAGAGACAATTAGATGACATCCCTTATTTTCAATATTCTTACAGACGTTATATATTTTAATTTAAAACCCATATGAAGTAACCAAATTTGTACTTGAAACTTTACAGTACCTGTTACACAGATAACCTGCAGGTGTTTTAACTGGCTGCTGAAGATCTGGAAAATTAAATGCGGATCCCAGAGGCTTATGTATATTAATGCTTGGTTTTGTAAGAAAGTCAGCAGTATCAGGAAATTCTACAGGGGACCAACTGGATCCATGACCAGGTGAACTCACAGGATTCAGGCCAGGAGAAGCACCTGCAAAACAAATATTACATTTGGTTCAATACATATATACACATATGTGTGTGTGTGTGTGTGTGTTTATACACACATATATACACATAAACACACATTAGATACATACAGATTACATTAATCTGATGACATATGTTGATAAGTCAACATGCAAGTTTTCCAAATCCTGTGTGTATCTCATGTCATTAAACACATGCTAAGTAGCAAGGCTGATTCCAAGTTTTGAGATTGACAAATATGAAGCCCAGACACATGTGAATGGCAGGCTACAGAGAAACACCTGCCTTTCAAAAAAAATTTTTTTTTAAACTTTGGAAAAAGCTGAAACTTCCCATATATTTTGTTTGATTCAGGATGTTTTTCCCCAGAAAATTTCATGAAAAATAACACTGTATTGATAACTAACTTCAAAATATTTTTCATCATGACTGTGCAATTGAAGATATACTTGATGCATTTAAAAAAAAAAAGAAATTGTAGCCATATTTGTGAAGAGAGTAAAGCCAGAAGGTAGTGGCCTTTTTGACAGCTATGTGCCTTCGTTATCATTGTGAGAATGTGCCCCAATCTTGTCCAGCAAGCCATCAAAGAAACCCCAAGGTTTGCTCAGGAGTCAGTCAAGAGAAGGTCACACCTCYGCCCCACTTGGATCCCTGGAATTCCCTATCTCTGCTCAAACACTGCTCAGAGTTCACTTCAAGCCTATGTCTGTGAACTACAGGAAAGCAAACAAGTAAATCTGTACATAGGCACATACAAATCTGACATTAATTTACAACAAAATTATAGATTAAGTCCAAAGGTTCTTCCTTTCCCTCTGTGAAAATTATATAAATAATAAGTAATGCAAGAATGCTCAAGGGAGGTTACACCCATTGTAAAAATACTTTCATCAAACAGAAGGTGCCCTTTCTCAGAGGTTCAAAAAATAACATAAGGAGGTTGWCATCCCATAACTGAAGCAGTAGTTCTACTACAAACTACAAAATCAAAATCCCATCAGAAGTTAACTCAAGTTTCTATCAGGTGCATCTAAATGACACCACTCSAATATAAAAAACAGCAGTGCTAAAAGGTCATATATGTTAAGTAAACACTGCAACTTTCAGCTAGTACCTACTACTGAACATATTTGGCCAAGAGCCAGGATGAGAAATTTGAGATTTGTGCAAAGCTGACAGTGTTGACTATCATTTTGAGTAGTCTTAGAACAAAAAACCTTTTAAGATATATGCTACATGCTGATGTTTTATTAGTAGCACATTGATATGAAAGAAATAATGATAATACATGATATGCTGTAAGCAGTTTGATTTAAACTTTCATATGGTGTCAGTCTTGACCCTCTGCCACTAAACTATATAAATTACAGCATCTTACCTACTCGCCTGGGACCCATATGGTGAGTCAATGTTATAGATGATGATCTTTGTTTTGGTACTGCCAGTAGGTTTGGACCAAAAGACCCATTTGAATGGGACGCTTGGCTAAAAATAAAACAATAAGATATTTTCTTTATTGTCTTTATTCCATTTTTGTCAAATAAAGTGCTTGCAAAATAGCTGGATCATTCTAATACCGTTATTCAAGGAAAAACAGAGCAATASAATGAAGCCAAGTTCATGATGAGCTGGACAATAGCTATCAGTTACACAGAACAGAAAGCAATACAGAACTAGATGCCATCCTAGAAAGACACAATAAAAGTCTTCAGATGACTTTTCACCTTCTAAAATGGCTTTTCCTTTTCCCTGTATGTTGCCTAGAAAGCATACATTATCTTCCTAATTCCCATAACTGCTTATTTACTAGCTAGCCCTTTTCACAGAACATTAAACAATTTCTTCACTTTAACAGTTTTAAATGAATGCTGTGGAAAGACAAATTTTCAAGATAACCTAAGTAACTTGAATTTGCTGAATCATTGTGTGCATACTTGCTCAAAATTAAACTATTACACAGCACTACACAAATGTATTCTTTAGTGAGTTAATTTATCTCAAACCTAAGACCATTTTTGAAGCTAATGAAGTTACACTGTACTTCAGTAGCTACAGCACAGTGACCTCAGTTAAGTTCTGCCATCTGCTGTTACAGGCCTGGAATTGCACTCAAAAATTCCAACTATGTTTCCCTTTCATAAACAAAAATGTGATATGTATTTCAAAATAACTATATAAATGTACCTGGAAGGGAAAATATTTGATGTAAAAACGATTATTGTACTTCAGCATAGAAAAAGCTGCATTTATCCACACGGATCTCACTTTGGTTAATTAAATASCAAACAATTTTTTTCCCCAACTCAAATGCTTGACCTACCACGATTTGCTTAAGTTTGCAAAGTTAAATATATGAACTAGAGAATAAAAATGGATGTATTACTCTGAAGTTTGATGTCTACACGTTAAGCAACTTGGTTCAAAGTTTGAAGAGTTAACAACTTTGATGAATCAAATCTTTCACTACTTGCACATTGTTTAGTTTTCCTAATTTGCACGTACTCATTTAAGGCACAGAAAAATTCTACATTGCTATTTGTGGTGCAAGATGACAAGGCAAACAAGAATGTGCAGGCAAACAGAAGAGTTGCATCTGAAAACTGCCTGGATAGAAAGAAAAACTTCTTGAACATTAAAATATTTTTGTAGCAATGTTTATTTCTTACACTCCTATGTAATAGCATCCCATCTTCCTGCACAGAGGTGGGCTTCAGCTGCCAGGCGGGACTGGGGCAGTGCAAGAGCAGGCAGGGACCTTGCAGGGAGCCAACACCGCAGACCCCTTCAGGGCAGGGGGCAGAGGCTGGTGCTGCGCCGAGGCGCGGGAGGGACACCCTGAGCGGGAGGGACACCCTGAGCGGGTCAGAGCACAAGGCCCCGGGCCAGGGCCGAGGGGTCACTGAGTGATAACGCACCAAGAACACGTGCGTTTTCTGCTCGAGAGTGCTGGAGCAGGTTCTCTGGTGTGCAGAAGGTGCAAAGAAACCTCCCTTCTCTCGTAAATCTACGAAGAATCAGCACTGGAGGTGCAAACCCCAATCTGAAGCCCCCGTTTGCAAGTTTGAAGTCTGGTCTGCAGTTGTTTCTAGTGGATGTAGCAGTGCAGACTTTCAAATGCTGAGTAACTGGACAACAAGAAATTGTGAAGCACATTCAGGCAGATTTCGTATGACCAACAGAATTGTTGCCTATAGATCAGCTGTTGAGAAAGTACAACAGTTGATGTCAAAAAACACCCAAACAAACAAAAAACCCATCCTGCTGCTCACATAATAGTGACAGCTAAGGACAATTATCTGTAACCGTTTAATTAGAACTCAATAGCTTCAATTAATTGTGACATATGTATAAAATAGAAGTTTTATTATGTAAAAACCTGAATAGTCTATTTTATTCAAATGAAAAATATGTTCCTGGCAGCTGCCAATTTAAATGATGTGCTTTAAAACTAAATGTAATCCTGATAAATTCTTATGCACTTGTTGCACATAAGTTTTCCTCTGTTACTAGCAATTATCAAATATCAGCAAAAATCATTCTTTTTAAAGTGGTTTAAGTAAAAACCAGTGACATTAAGAGGTACCAGGTACACAGAAAACAGAAATGCACAATTTTTTATGATTTAAACTATAACAAAATTTCAAACATATCTTGTGAGGAAAGTACMAAACATTATACAAATTCAAAGTGTGTGAACTTTTACTCTGAAAGACATCATTAAACATTAGAAAAGTATGTTAATTACACTATAACTCAAGATATAATCTTAATTACAGAAATAAAAGTTTTGTTTACACCATATTGACTGAAAACAAAAAAGGAGTTAACTTTCTATCTACCTCACTATTTAGTGAATGTACTGTTAAGTTTTGCAATACACAATAGTAGCTACCAAATGGAAAAAAATATATAATTTTTTAATTAGGAAAAATATTGGGTATATGGAAGTTTAAAAGTGATGCATGTTTAAATACAAAGAAGGAAGTCAGTAATAGTTGAGAAGTTACACGATTGCAAAATAAACTTTTTTGGACATTTCTCTCATTTCCTACTAAAACTTGTTGGCAGTGCTATTTATTTTGATGGAGCATGCCTGTCAACCCCAGAATGACCTGCTTTCTCTTGAGATCAAACACAGCTGCAGAAGTACAGTATATTATTAACTTGAAATGTTTTCTATCTTATGCTGGCAGAATTCAGTGGCAAGATTTAACATCAAACACTTCCCCAAGTTCCAACATTATAGACACAGACGTTTTTGACAGACTACATTTACTGTTCTACCACAAAACACAGTGAGGCGCTCACCTTGGTGTGCTGTACTCCTGATGAGATCTCTTGCTGTTACTCCGCTCCCACCTAGAAGAAGGCAATTCTATAGGTGGGATGCCAGGAACTCCTGAAGCTCTTCTCAGCTGTGGAGCTGGCAAGCTGCTCCTGCTACCGAGTCCCTGTTGAGCAATTTAATTATGCTTAAAATTCACACAGCTGAGAACAGACACTGAACTTCTATTTACAGCTTCTGAAGACAGGACACAACACTATTAACTGCTTTCAGTGAAACATGAAGGAAGGTATCTCAGGAAGACTCTTACAGGTTAAGAAAATTAAAAAGATATATTTAAAAATATTTTGCTTATTAGCAAGACCTTCCAAAAAAAGTAGTACTCCAGGAAAATGTGTTCAAAGCAAAAAATGTAAACCGTATTTGTAGTGTTGAGTAAGGTTTGCAGATCACGAGCAAAGACAGGTGACCCTTAGATAATAGTGCTTTAAAGGGTCTGACAGTGTCATTGCAGTTTTGCAATAGCTTAATAATTTTGCAATAATTAGTTCTGCACAAATGCAGCAAAGAACCTCCAGACAGAAGGCAATAAAGGTGTCAGCTAAGCAGTGTACTCTGAAGAATAATTTGTTACACAGGACTTAAGCAATTAAAATCCAAGATCTGAACTCCAAGGTAAAAAGTGGTATGCAGGAAGCAGCCTAGTAGGTACCAGAGACAAGCAGGACCCATAAATTGTCTGACAGAGGTTATTTGGATCGATGCCCTGAGACAACTTCCAGGGAAGGAGAGGAAACAAGCAGCTATAAACATAAAGTTAGACTCCAGCTCCTCCAGACTGGACATTTGAGAGAAAGAGGGAAATGGAGGAAGTGTTATGGTTATCCATACAATGAATATTCTTCCCAGAAGAATTTCTCTGTGATAAATTGTTCAAAAACAGCAACACACTAATTAAATTAATTTGACCTTGAGCAGTTTTCGATCTCCTTTTTCAGTAGGATCCTCTATTTCAGAGCAGGGGAAGAACCCAGGAAATGGTGTGAAGGGATGAGCCTTTGGTTTGCATGTGCCCAAGAAAGCACCCATCAAACTATTAATGCTTCGAAGGGAAGAAACCACTTGTGGTGGAAGGGATGGGTCACTCAGGAGGTCTGCTAGCATGGCCCGGGCCTCGTTTAGTACTGAAAGGTCAACTCCGTTTCCACTGCTGGAATTCTAGAACACATGGAAATGTTGCAAACCATTAACATTATCACTCACATGCAAGTTTCAAAGGAGCATTATTAAAACGTAGTTTATTTTTATTCTGTACAAAAAGTACAGGTACATTCAGATTTGCGTATCACTGAGCAAAATTTTATGTTCTGAGAATTTTTAACTGAATCTATACACAAAACAGCCACATTTTCTCGTATCAAAAGAAAAAGTGCTAGTAATGATTACAATGTGATTTTTCCACAAGTCAGAAATGGTTCACTTCCTTAGGGGAAAAAGCACAGTGCAAACTAAATTCTGCAAAGTATTTTTTAAACAATAAACCACTATTTCAGCTCCAATAACATCAACAAAAATTTGGGGGAGTCAAACTGCTATAAACACCTTATAAGTATACAATTTCTACAGCAGCTTAAGCCTAAATTAGATATCAACTCAGCTTCACTATCTTCCTTATCTTCATTATGCTTGATACTGCTGAAACAAACCCTAAAAACTCAGTCAAAACATGCTTAGATGTTATTTGGCACAAGTCCCTGAACAGAAACAGCGCTGGCTGATTAGACACTAATRCTGACACAAAAAGGTGGGGGAGGAAAAACAAACTGTTAGGAAAATAGTGAGATCCTGCTAAGCCCCGGGTCTGTGGCATTGCTGGAGAAATCATTCCCTGCTCTTATGCTGAGGGATATTTCAGTCAGCACTCTCCGCTTAGCTGCTTTTGAGACTAGTTGTCTCCTACTGTTTCTCACTGAGACAGTGCATCCCTATCAGCCTCATGAGAACTGCTGATTTTCAAGTCTCTGCTATGAGAATGAGAGCGCACTATGACAACCCAGATAACTGAGTTCTCAGCAGAAAACTTGAAATCTGAACTTCACAGTGAACTTTCTACTCTGATCACGTTATATTAAAGAACTCATAATAGACTGACCTGGTAATAGGGTTTGTACCATTGCTTCAAATCCCAATCCCAAAGAATCATCTGTAAAAAAAACGAAGAGTAGTACCAGGACGTGTTAGCACTGTTAACATTAACAAATACAACAATGTAATAAGTCTTAATTACGTGATGCAAGATAAAACATTTCTCCCAAAAGGTCTTCATAGGGTGAAACGTATGTCATTGTCTCAGTTACCAGTACCACAGCAAAAGTCCTGAGGTGCTAACTCTGTATGGAATAGAGATATCCTGATGATAGAATAATTTTATGACTTTATTCTAATATTTCTGGATCATGGATAAATCTTCTAATGTGTATGCTAAGTTAGCTGGCAACAGTGCTTTTCTACTTCAAGTCACCTAGAAATATAAAAACAAACCTACCCTAAAATCTCCAGTATCTTTTATAACAAGAATTAAACTATCAAGAAAGAGTTTAAAAAATAAAAAGTAATTTTAAAAAAAGGATGATACGGGGAAAATAATGCTCTCACAAACATTTCTGGGATTTTAAAGCACCATTAGAAAAACACAGAGGTTTTATGAAGTCTGCATATATAGCATTACTAATAAAGATCTCTAGGACTGAATTTACTGAACTTGCAATTATCATTTATGTCCATTCAGTACCCAAACACTGGAATCACTGTATTGAGGATATGGGAAGCTCTGGCCAGCAAGGATGAGTGTGTGCACTTGAGCAAGAGCCCCGTGAAAGCTGATGCAGGTTTCACACTCGGTTAGCCAGCTTGGCTAAGGAGAAGAGGCTGCACGAGCAAGCAACCAGCCTCTTGCTCCAGTTCTTCCTCTTTCTCTCTTCCACGTAACTTTCTGGAGTTACTGACAAACTCCATCCAATTTGGGAGACAAAAAACACAACTCAAAACTATCACTTTCCTGTATGATTTGTGACTCGCAAGTGAGTGGATAGGGGCAAGAGAACCATGTTCATTTCCCCTCTAAGGGACAAGCTGGAGCCAGAGTTTAATATTTACCTTTCATTTAGCTACAAACTCAAACTAATCACTCATATTCTGACCATAAGCTGTTTCTGTCCTAGCTGAAAGTTTTAAATACTGAAGGAAAGACGACACACTGTGGAGTATTTCAGTGTAAAAAGGAAGTACGGAAGGTAAAGAAGCCTGAATACTTTGACAGAGGTATAGATCAAAAGTTGGATAGAAAAAGTTAGAAACAAGAATTTATTATTTCTGTTCCTCACAAAAAAAAAAAAAAAAAAAAAAAAAAAAAAAAACTGCTTTTCAAGACGACAAACTCAGACAATGTTTGTTTCCTTTAATTCCTAAACATAGAAGCAGATGGAAAAGAGTCGCTTCAAATACGCGTAAGTAGGGGTAGATCCATAAACAGGAAGGAATTACTGCATAAAGACAATTATATTGGTTTTTCTGCTAGTTTTTTTTCTGCTGCCTTTTTGCCATGTTGCTCAAACACTTTGCCAATACACAACTCTTGCTACTGAGACTGAGTCTTGGGCCATCTTTATGTGCCTTTATATCTCCATCACTAATTAAGATACTAAACAAGAGTTAAACACAGCAGAAGAGGCAAATAAATACTTCCACAGACTGTACGGTCAGTACATACACCTCCGTACATATACTTTCCATATGCAGGTACAAACCTTGATAAAGCTAGCATTCTGAATGATACTGTCTTTATCTAAACTGATTTTTATGAATATTTCTAGATTTTTTTTTAAACTAAGATATGCTTGCTAACTTCTGGTAAAAATCCACAGCATTGCATGAACTGTTTGCTCWCCATGCAGTAATGCTGCAGCAGTTCCTCAAGAGGCCTCGTGTTACACACGGCGTGACACGTAACATGAGTGTTACATCACTCATCACATTCAGTGACAATCTGTTACCTACAGGCAGCCAGGCTACATGCAACTATTATTTTTCCCTGCTCTGTCAGTCCAAGGAAATATATACTAACTAAGTAGCAGGGCCTAAAAGTTAAGTAAATTTCATGGTCTTCTGCAGGACATGTAAACAAACAAAAAAATAATAGTTAGGAAAATTTAATTCCTTGATTTGTATCTAACTTGTTACTGCATGAACTTCAGAGACTTGTGGTCCTTTATACTGGCTATGTGAATGTTCCCTCCTCTTAACAATAAGACAGAGGATGCAATTTTTCTTCATTGTTTCTCAATTATTCTACATGATTTTTCATAGCTAAGCAAACAGTAGCAATATTGTAARTAAGCATAGATACTTTCTATGCCAAACATAATTAGACTACAAAGAGCCTTCCCAATGCTTCAGGTTAAAAAGCTGCTATGTTTTTAAAAGCATTTTCTTGCAGGAGAAATTTGTAGTTTCACTTTGAATATGGTTACAAATCTACGTGTCCCAAATAGCTTCATAAAAACCACCAGAGCCACAGAAGAACGTCAGCAGCACAAGCTGAAGATACTATCAGCTTCAAATACGTCAACTACACTCACTTCATTTTTTTCTACACTGACTGAAAACAAAAACAACACACAAAGAAAAGAAATTCACATCTGAAGTGTTTAGACTTTGTGACTTTTTGTCAGCCACTAAAAATACTGTAATTGAGAGTTACTTTTTCTTTGATAAATGCACTCTATGCAAATGACTATATTTACAAATTAAACAAGCTACAGACAAGGTACCCATATCCCTGCTTGATTTTTCATATTCAGCAGCCTTTGAAGTCATTCTGCTTATTTTAATAGGTGAAAGCTATAATTGTTTCTGTTCTTCTATGTCTAACACGTCTTTTGTTGAGAAAATTATGTTCCACTCTGGAACTTGTCTAGCAGAAGGTRTAGAAAGTGTCAAAAAGGAAAGACAGGCTGACATGTCATCAGTCGCCCAGGCAAGGGCAACATTTTCTCTTCTGTTTTCTCCAAACTGCCACCATTAAACACTGTTTTTCAAGGTAACAGTTGTAACATCCACCTGTTACATAAACTTCACAGTTAAAATGGTTATGGATGCACTTAACTTGACACTAAGTTATGCTCTAGCAGAGGTCATATTACATAAAGCAAGAAGATCTGAATCTAAGAATTCAGAATTTAAGAATTTAGTCATAGTTTATGAAACTATCTTGTACATCAAGACTTTTTTTTTTTTAATTCAAGATACAAAGCAAAAGTTATCACATCCGTAATATGCATTAGGATAACGACCAAAAGTACCTATCTGGCCCAATCTATAGTTCATGACGCATTCGTTTTTAAAAAGATCATTGTAAAAGTGAAAGCTTTATCCTCCCYGACAACTCAAATTATTTTGAAACCCAGCTTAACGATTTTGAAACCCAGACAGCTTACAACAAGAACAACARCAAGCAAACAAAGAAACCCAACTTCTTCATTTCCAGGTTTCCYTTTCCCAGCTGACAGTTACTGCAAAGAGACAAATCTTTCAGTTTCTGTCTGTCCTCCAGAGCACAGCCACATCTGCGTTCATCTGGTTCATTGACTATTGACTCAGTTTTGTTAGTTCTAACAGCAACCTTTGGTACCAATTGGCCACAGTTGCACAACCTTGCTTGCAACCACCCTGGAGGGACATGGAAAAGATTTCCCCCTATAGCTCTTTCAGTGGTTTTCGTTCCTTAAACTAGGGTGCATTAGCTGATTTTATTTGTTGTAAACAAGATGTTAATATGCAAAATCCTTGCAAACTCCAGAACTTTTCTGAACCAAATCTGAAACTGCAGCTACTTTAAATGGCACCACCTCTTTTATTCAACATTTTAGCTGTATTTTATATATAAATATATATATATGCACATATATATATATTTACACACACACACAGAGTCTATACTGTTATAGTTATAATTTGGAGCTCAATCCATAAGACTAAAAAGATCTAGTCCTAGATTCCTGAGTGACTACCTCTTTACTTGAGCGTTGCTATCGTATAGAAAAAGGCTTGAGGTTGCAGAGGGAAAAAAACATTCACTGGCAAGTCTCTTGAGCAGATAAAAGCTGTGGGATGAAAGTTACAATCTCCTCTACATGCACAAAATGGAGATCACAAGGAATATTTTTCTGCAGTAAACAAGTCAGTAAATCTCTTCAGTAATTAAATCTGTATATGGTAATAATTAAAGGCAGTTTATTACCTTATCTTGGATGCTCATATTAGACCACAAGATGGCACTCAAATCCAGAAAGCCTCCTCCAAGCCCCCCAAACTAGCAACCATTCCTCACTGTGAAAGGAGAGACCAGCAGCATACCCTTAACACACCTCCTGCAGAACAGGACTGCTTTAAGGGACAAAGGTGGGAGACAGTTTGAGATACACTGACTGATCAATTATGCTTCTTTGCAAAAACTTTTATTTAAAGATTTTATTCTGTAACATGGAATTCTACTCAGAAACTTCCTACAAAGGGACTGCACTTAGTTTTTCTGTACCCCTTAGAATTTACTATGGGCCACCAATAAAAGTTACAAAATATTCCCAAAGATGCACTTGATATTACAGCAATAAAGTAGAAAAAAGAATATAGTTTATTTTAAAGTGAAGCAACCTTAAAATAGATCCTAGGCCAAGTCTCAGCAATCTTTGATTTTACAAGCATGAGACGCATTGCAGAAAGAGCTGCCCTCTGTGACAGCAGRATTTTGTAACCCACTTGCACGTAACAGGCTTCCTCAGCTGCTCCAAGAAGGACACCTGATCGAGGAGGGACAGGACTCAAAACAAGTGAAGCTGGAGTGGGCTCTGACACTGCAGATGAGCTGCTGTCGAAGTGAGGAATCCAGCCCTCCCCAGTAGCCAGGGACACCAAAGCACCTGTTAGCCAAAAGTTCTCATGTCAGCCACACTTCAATCCTAGAGTCCCCCAGTTGAACTCACTCTGGGGAATCAAAAAAGCAATTAACACACTTTCCTATTTTTAAAAAAACTGCTTGACCAGCTTTGAACCCAGCTGTATGCCTTGCTCATGGTCAGGCAAACAATCTAGAACATCTTAAGAAAACTGAACAYGTATTTTGCTTAAGAAATAAACATCTACACTATGAGCCATCTTACAAAAACTCCCGAAGTATGAGCGATCTTCTCTGACTCAGTCTCCAACAGTTGGTAATGAGGTTAGGTCRAACTAAAACTAGGTGTCATTCAAAGCAGGCTAAAAAGGTGGCTACATTCCCATGGAAGGAGTTTCCTTCACTACAATAAAGAGAGAGAAAAAAAGCAGCACAATATCTTTCCCACAACTGTAATTCGGGAGAATTAATTACAATATTCTGTTAAATAGATGGTTAGTCAAACCTAATTTCACCAAATTTCAGCCTGGCTGTTTTGCAAAGCACATGTTGTTAGCAACATCAGAAAACACCTGCTAAAAATATGCACATCTGTTTGCAGTGATATGGACCTTTCCTAATATGGCTTACAGTTCAACTAAAGGGTACGAGCAATGCTGATTGTTACAAAGAAAAAGGAAATAAGCCCTCCTTGGCCGTGTTTGTAGTCTAAATAAACTAAAAACAGATTAAGAAATGGGACAAGATTTTAAGTGGCATAAAGTGAGAAAAAATGTATTTTTCTTAAAAATATCCTTCCCATGGTGGTGCTGTGAGGGTCTGCCAGAAGCACCTGCATGAGGTTAGTCCTAGCAGTGCTGAGTGGAGTCCCCTTGCAGCTCTGCTGCATGGGTGTCAACTCCACCTGCCTGAAGCGGAATTTAAAATGCATTTTAAACTTTGAGGTCAAGGCCTAACAAAAGCCTAGGAGTTTTGCTCTTCAACTTATGAGCACTGAAATTGCTATGAAAGTACCCTAAGCATTTAAAACAACTTCTTTAGGAAAAAGGAAAGCTTGACAATATATTTGGACAGATAACTATGTATGAATACATTCAAAATAACTTACGATAAAACACAAAAACATAGTATTCTGACTACTTTTTACTCACTCACTTCCATGCACTTGAAAGGCCAATATTTGATACTCAAAATACATGGCCAAGATTTTTTCCTATTTTATGATTCTGAAGAGATTTTTCTTAAGTGAAACTAATAAGCTACACAGTTTAAGCTGAAATGTTCAATCCATGTGAAGGCATATACAATATAAGGATTACCTAAGCTAGGTAGCTGCCAAGTTTGCAGTTCAGTGGCTATACTATTCAGAAAATTCAGAATGCTTTTTACTCAGTGCTTGAGCACAAGAAAAAAAAAATCCTCTGCTTGACATCACCCATTGGCACTCCATGATCCAAAATTTTAACGAAGAAAAAAATACATAAAATTAGTTTCTACTTTTGACCAAGTCCTTCATTGGTCAAACAGAAAAGATTCCTCACTGCTAGTAGCATATGTTCAACACCGTTAGGCATTAGCTCCGTAAATAAGTATTTCCATAGCAACCAAGCATAGAATTAGCTAAACAATGAAACCAACACCATAGCAACTTGATTCAGAAATTCTGTAAGAAATCACCTCATTCAAAAATCAGAATTCTACAACCAGATGAGAAACTAATTTGTTAAAACATGAAAAAGGCTACACTACATATCCTATTCTTTTCATGACTGTCTTTCACCCAAGACTGCTGCTAGATTTATTGCTTTTATTTTCAGTCTGGTATAACAGTTTACAATCAATGAGCTTCTTCAACCAATACAGTTTAATGATATAGAACCTGTAAGTCCTATTTCAATACTGTTAAAAGATTTCTCTGTATGTGTAGCAGCCACATTTTGGGAATCAGTATGCTATTCAGTATTTCAGATATAGTTAGTACAATGCTAAAAGCAATGCATTTGCAGTATAACTCTCTCAAAGCAGAAGTGACATTACTTCAATGAAGTTCAGGTGTGGAACTTGGTGGATGAAGCAGCAGCCACTTCAGTAGACAGATCATAACCAAAATGAAACATGATACTAAGAAAATATTGAATGTGATATTTAAGGCATTTAGAATAAAGATGATAATTTACCATCCACTAAATTTCTTGTGAAAATGGTGCTGGAGAAAAATAACCAGCATACTCTTCAGATTCTAACACTTACCCAGTTCTGGAGCCTATATAATTTATTCACACAAGAAGATAAAATGACCAGGAGATTGTGAAGCAGATATAGTCTTTCATGCTTGTGAAGTTTCAGTACTTTCCACTAGATGAAACACTCTCCTCCCCTATGCCAGACTAATTCATGGACTCTTACGCCCTTTCATACAAAACACTTTCTTCATATAAAATAAAGTGCTCACTTTTGTATGAAATCTAAAATCTTATCCCAACGGAGGAGACTTGCTTCCCCTTTACAGATAGCTTTAGAAACACACATTCTGAACATTGCATAGCACCTACAGTATCTTTGGCTGGATGTTTAAGAGCCATACATGAACACACAGGTGTCCAACCACTACAGTGTTTTCCCCAGATCTCACAATAACCTTAAAAACATAGCGCCAAGAACTGCAGCTAAGAATAATAATAATTTTAAYAAGTCAGCTTTAGAGTCTAAAGATGTTTGAGCATTAATAGGTCTGTCCACAGCATAATTACAAAAACACAGCAAAAACATTCCACTGTGCACTAAAGATTCAAATAAGCCTTCAGCATGCCTATTCTTAAAATCAATATTTAAACTCTGCAAGTAGAAAAACAATATTTTTAGAACACATTTTACTTCTGCTTTTAAAAACAGGAAAATCAGCAGGTCAGCTTCCACTTTGTCTACTTTAGAAAGTTTTCTGTGTTCTGGTTGCTTTTTATTTTTGCTTGGTCCTCCCTTTTCCATTTTATGAAATTTTACAAAATTTCTAAAATGTTCTAAAAGGTRTTTTGTCTGTCAAGGAAAAGTAGTTTTTCCTTAGGTAGGTAATAAAAAAAGAAAAAAAGAAAACTGTCTAAAACCACACTTAGGTCATTTCCTGTTCCTTCTAGGTTTTGTCAGATTCACACTTCAGAGTAAAGGCCAACCAGTAATTAGGGCAACTAGGGGAGGGAGGGTGGAGTTAAAAAACCTGCTATGTGCAGATCCTTTAATTGCTCATTATAAGTCTTCTCCTTCAGAGCATATGGTTCTAATCACCATTAAAGGGAAAAAAATACAGTTAGGTGGATTACTCCTCTGGTCCAGTAGACCTGCCGTGGTATTCCTGTATTTTGCACTCCTCCTRCTGTCATCTGAAACCTAAAACTCTTTTTCAAAACTGTTTCTAGCAAAACCTAGATATCGTTCATAAAATATCCTTTTCACATTTACCATTTGACATTGCTTTAAAGCAATATATAGTAAAAGCTAGAACATTTACTGGTGTGTTGACACTGTTAATTTACCAAATTGGAATAAAACAGAGCAACCTTAATAATCTATATCAAAAAGGCGATACTTATGCACAGATCTTACCTACTCTGAAGGTATGGCCAAGAGAATGGGCTTCTAAATCCCCCAAGCAATGACTTGCTCTTGATTAGGTGATTCAAAGACTCAGTACTTCCACAGAAACAGAGCTTCTTATTTGCTAAGCACCACCACTTTTTAAATGATTTAATGATTAAAGTGATTGTAATAACTATTTTTATTTTCAGAATTGACACAAGGTGCAAGCATTACACAAATCAGTGCAGTTTTTAACAGGAACACAGAATGTTTAAGGTTGGGAGGGACCTCTAGAGATTTGTTTGTTTCTTGTAAATTATCTATTAAGGAAGATTATGACCCAATGAGTGACATTACTGAGATTCAAGTAACCTGGAAGAAAATGGTCAAGGAGCCTAAGAAGAAGATGCTGCACCATGAAGGACAATAAACTCTGTGGCAGTGCTATAGTTGGAAGCTATACACAGGAATTTAACTAGATTCGCATGTGCTCATGATAAATTAAAAGCAATAATTTTAAAACAGATGAAAGACTAATTATGCGTTTGATTACCTGAGCAACTGTGTTAACACAAGTTAAATTTAAAAAAAAAAAAAACTTAATGGATCAGTTTCTGATTAAAGTGCCAGGAAGCTCAGAAAGAGATACCTCTCATATAGCAAAAAAAAAAAAAATATTCAAATTCTGAAGAATGTATTACAGATAGACTGCTGTCAGAAGCAGAGAATTAAAAGGGAATGCAAGTTGCTATATGCTACAAAGCGCTAATTCACTTCTCATGCATATTCCCTTCCATATGGTAGTGATTTTATGTCATTTCAAAAAGAAGATGTCTACTCACTAAAGAAGTCTAGATTAAATACAATTACTTGGACTAGACTTGATTTGTCGGCAGAACGATGAGCCTTGCACAGATAACCATTTATGTTATGTTTACCTGGCACCGGCAAAGTTCACAAAAGATTCTCCATATAGTACAAGGAGACTAGAAACATAATTACAYCTTGCCTCATGGTAAACTCAATCTAGTGAAAGAGTCTGCAGTCAGATGCCTCTGCTAGCTACTATTAATCAACTAATTACTAATCAACTAATTGCAACAAAGCACAGAACATCCCAAGAATTTAAATACTTCATATAGAATATTCATGGATGTCAAGATTCCTAGCAAATGGGATAAAAATATTATCCCATTGAGAAATGAAGAATTCAAAAATAAACAAAAAATGCCAAAATACAAAAGCACACACCTATCAGGTCATTTCAACTTGCTATTACATTATAAAAAGACCCACGATCTTGAAAGAGACAAACATATTCCTTAGTACAGAAAGAACTACAGGTTTAATTCTAAAATAAATACCTAAAACAAATATCTTCCATGGTATCTTAATTATATTTTTTACTCTGAAATGGGCCACTAAGATTTTTTTTCTTCTATTTCAGGACATTAATGATGTCCGTTAACTTATGACATTCAAAATGCCTATGTTAATCAAATATCCTTGTAAAGCAAGCACAAACTAAATGAGTAAGAAAAATGGCCAAAATAAATAATCAAATATTTAATCAATCCTGATTCAACACATGCTAGATAAGATTTTATTCTAGTCACCTTCAAAACAGTAAAATCTATACAGTGTGGTATAACCAATCATAACCTTCATTTTATACATGGGAACAGAAAGAGCAGCAACTGCAACACCAATCTTGAAAAGGTCCAGAAACACATGTGGGTCTGAGGGAATCAAAAGCTAGGAGAAAAAGATCTTATAAATTTACCATTTAAATGAAACTGTGACAAAAATCAACAGGACTTTTGTACACAAATATCATGTTACACACATCCATTGAACACTCTGAAACAGCCAGTGAACACTGATAAAAGTGAACCAACCAACCGATGTACTTTGATTTCCAACACGTTTTGATGCTGTCTCTCAAGCGCTCTCAAAAGAAAGCTTTATCTACATGGAATGAAAAGGATAGCTTCTTCCAGATTAGGAATTTGCTAAAACAAAGAAACTGAAGTATAATAGGGAATAGCTTACACAAAAGCAAAAATTTACCAAGAGAGTCTTCCTCAGAGATTCAGGGCTGAGATCTATACAAACTAATTCACACAAAGTGATCTGAAGAGGCAACAGAAGACTGATGCGACAGCTTTTAATGATAACAGAGTTAGACTATAGTCAGATGAGTATAGTCAGTCAGATGTAAAGGTAATTGTGAAAAAACCACAAAGGATATTATAGTAAGTAGACAATAAAAATTCTGATAAACTTCAGTCTTAGGTAATGAATAAATATCAAAAACAAAATCCTCTCTAATTATACAGAAAGTTGGACTCATTTCATTAGTATCATCAAGGACAGAGATCCCAATGAAGTAATTAGTCCTAAAAAAACATCATCCCAATGCTCAAAGATGTTAAACGAAACACTAGAAACATCAAATAATACAAAAATATTGTAAACTGCATAAATCAATTCTACATCCACAGTTTGAGTGCTGCAAGTAGATATAGAAGTATAAAGGAATTTTAAAATTTTAAAATGTAGAAAGTAAGAGCAGAGACACAGAACAGCTTCTACTGGGCAGAGTGACAGACTGGGGACCTTCAGGACAAAGACAAGGTGGATACTAAGTTATCAGGGTTATGCAAAACGTCTATAAGGAAGATTTATTCAGTACTATTCATGAGCACATAAATGAAGTCCATGTAATTAAATTATCAGGCAGCAGCTTAAAAACTGCCAATGAGGCATTTCTCACATACTACGCAATTAATTCATACACATACTGCCGCAGGATTTTGCGGAAACCAAGTGTAATCAAAAATGTCAAAAATTTACAACTTAATCGAGTCATGACTTCTGAACATAACTTTGGGGTAAGGATAGCCAAACTGTAAACTGGCAGACCTCAGCAAGGAACCTCGAGGGGAAAAGCATCACTCTAAACTATTTGCTACTACTATTACCAAAGATAAAAAGCCTGGGCTGGGTGGACCAGTTCATATCATTTCCAATTAATCTAACGCAAGTAACTACCAAAAGGGATGAGGGCTCCCTCAGAAACAGAAGTTCAATACTAAACTCACTTATTGAATTGTAAAACCACAGAGATAGCTCAGAAGAGCTGAGTCGGTGAAAGTTTCCTTTGCAAGGCAGCTACAGCTGGCTAGCATCTTCCTACAGCACCTACTGAAAAGCAGAGCAGTTAGTCTCACTTTCTAGAAAGTTACCAAGTGCAATGCAACAATGCACCGCATCGGACAGAGCTTTGAGGTTCCTTCCCCATCATGTTCAATAAAACCCTTTTTGACTTGAGACGTATTCCCTTAAATTGGTAGGCAGTATACCAGGAGAACTGAAGGCCTATCTTCAAAAGAWATATTCCTCTGAATCATGCAAGTCATGTTCAGCATTTCGCTATCTTCTTTGTCCAACTGCAAATATCATTATTTAAATTATTATCAAGAAAGAATGACTTTAAATGAGGATAACTAAAGTAATTGATATCTTAATTCCCATGAAAAGTAGTGGTAACCACCCTTTTCTTCCTTCGGTGTCCAGTCGGATTTCCTGCTTCATGAATACYTGCACTGTGATACACAGTTGCCAAAATCTGCAAGGAGTGGCTATAAAAATGCTTTTTGATTTGGCAGTGCTTTGTTCTCTCTTTGCCTTGATGCACAACAATAAAAAGCAGGACCCAAAATTCATGTTTTTTCAAAAAAGAAAAAGTTACTATTTCTGTACCTCTCTGCAAATACATGTATACTTGGGGAAAACAAGACTTATCACAAAGTGCTTCTTGAATATGACAGAATTAACACACCCACACCACAGACATTAAAACTTAGATACAGAACACTACTCCAGTGATCTAGTTAGAATACTCCAACCTGACTTCAGTACAGAAGGAAACATACACACACACACGCGCGCGCACACACACACATACATACACACATATGAAGAAGTTGAATTAAAGTTGACTTAAATTTTCCAATGGAGCTAGAAAGAAAAGCATTGACAAGCTTATAAGACAGATGCTGTTCAAAATAAAGATAAATTACAAACAAAATGCTTCAGACAAAAGAACAGAAAATTAAGTAGTCATAAGCTCAAATACGCTCAAATAGGTTGACAGAACCTTGTCTGAAACACATGAAAAGTAATCTCTCCTACATTATCTTTCTTTGTCATTCTTTTTGTTTTCTTCTTCTTTTCCCCTTTTCATTCTGTCTGTTCATCATGTTCAACTTGTTAGGATTTGTTTCTACAGGAAGTTCTGTTGCCCTACGAGGGCAATAAGAAGGATGTAGACTAATATAAGTATAATGTAAGTACTTACACTAGTGTAACTAATGTAAGGCTGTACGTATAACCAGAGATTGATCCAGAAATTAATCAAGAGAGAATAGACATAAATTAAAAAAAAATAGAAAAAATATCTATCAAAGTTTGGAGGAAACAACAGCCCTAAGTAAAACTGAAAATTCCGAATAGCTTATGCTGTTTCTTTTCCTGGCTTCATATTTAAAAACCAAAACCATGCAATTTTAAACCCTTCTCTTAGAAGGATTGTTTTGATAGTTTTGATTTGTACTTTTGCAATTCACTGTGCTGGTTCTTTCTTGCTCAGAGAAGAAAGCTAGGCAGGTAGCAGCCATCAAGGGCAGTACTTATTAAAGACCCCTTACTAACTGCAGCTTAACACTCACAGGGAGGATTCTCATTTTCTTATTCTGGAGCTCAGTGAAGACAAGGTTTCCTGTGTTTCCTGCAATTATGTCACTAACTGCTGAAAGTTTCTTTTAACAGTGAGGAAGGAAGAACAGTCAGGCTAAGCTTTAAAGGCAGAAGATGAAAAGGGAAGCACACTCAAAGTCATGGAATATTAGGCCCAAAGGGAACATTTTTATTCTTTATATGCAGAAGACAAAGCCTAATGTAATAAATTTCTGCTCCCAGTCCATAACTACTGATTGGTCTACTCTAGTGTTCACCATCTTCCCCTCATACCCCCTCTCCCTTTTTTWAAAAATAAAGAATAGAAAAATCTGGGAATTCTCATAGAAGGTAATTTTAGTTGAAAGAGAGTGTTTATATGTGAATGTTTTAAATATTTGCTCTTGATTATGGCATATGTAGCCTAACTCAAGTGCTCTAAATCATCTCATCTCTATAGACTACAGCAAAAGTAGTCTATAAAAATCCTTCTGTCTCCAAGCAATGTTGCTGCTAAAAATCCTTATTTCAAAACTTACAGCAAGAGACAGCCCATATCTACAGATTCTCATCATCTTCTCTCCTTGACAAGGATATACACAATATCTTTCATACAAACTGAGAGGAAATATGAGTTTAGCAGAGAAAGACAACCATTACTTTTCAACAATTCCTCTCACTAGAAAAACAAGCAAATCCAGCATTTAGATAAACATTAAAAGAGAGCAAAACAAAAGTAAACAGATATCTCATTATCCCCAAAGCTTAACCACTAAGTTTATTTATAACTAGAAATGGATATATATATATATACACACACACACACACACACACACATATATATGACCAAGACAGATAGATAGACTTGACTTCTGTGGTCAGTTTAAGAGAAGTGAGATGTTAGCAAGGACTTCTTTGCAGTAATAGGAGGAGGAAAAGATTTAATAATAATCCAAGTATGAAAGCAGCTTGGACTAATTGTAAGAGACCTAAAGCTCTGACACCTCTATTACAGAGGTTTATTTCCCTAGAAAGAAGCAAAAACTGTCTTGTGATAACTTTTGTTAGAGATCAATTCTTTGTCAGAGTCCATTTTTCTCTCTGAGTAATCTGAGCCCTTGCTGGCTCAAGTTACTTAGATACTTTTCCAAATACTTTAGAAACTTGCCATCAAGTCCAAACACTTTCCGCAATAGGAAATTATTGATATTTCCTCTCTTAATCCTTGAGAGCGAGTTCAATTGCCCATGTTGGAGAATTACATTTGAAAGACACACTTAAGAGATAAGAATTTCAGAAGCAGTCTATAGTAAAGATAGCTCTTGAAGCCCACTGGAGGAGGAGAAGGCATCATCACCAGTAAGTGAAACTCCTTAAGGCACAATGTAGAAAAGGCAAGGTAATGGTTGTTAATATAACTGAACATTTTAATGCYGACTTGACTGACTATAGTGGTTAAACTTCTCTAGAATTCTTTTTAAAAGACTACTGTAAAAGTTATTATTTTGACAGAGTTTGGTAGAGTATACAAGGAGGCATTCAAAATGTCATCTCATCAGGTACTCCCTCTCACAAAATGATTTAAGGAGCAAAGCTGTAATTTATGGGTGCCTCTCTCCCAAGCCATCTGCCTCAAGCAAAACAGCTGCCAGTGATGCAAGCTGGGCAAGCTGCCAATCTGGCTCACATGCAACTATATCCCCAAGAGAGCAATAAGTCACAAAACAGTACCCAATTATGCAAGCATTTTTGGATGTGGGGACTCAAAACAGGGCTGACACAGCATGACACCGGCTGCAGGAACGCTCAGTGTTCACATGCAGCATGAGTGCAGCTCTGCTCCCTCCTGCTCAGCAGCTTTTACCTAGAAACAAACCGGCACATTCCATTTCACCTGAAAGCCAGCAAAACTTCTTAAAAACATAGTAACCAAACTATAATATTTGGTTTTATACTGAATGAAAATTGCTTAAATAATTAAAATCAAGGTTCATGCAACATTACTTTTCATTCCAAAAGCACAAGGTACTTGATCATTCAAGAAAGAAATAGACACAATAGATAACTGACATTATTTTGCCCCACAGGTCAAAATTAAACCAAACATTATTTCTATTGTCATCTTCCAAACACTACCATCTGAGTTTCACATATTCTGTTTCTACATTTTCTGTAAGAAATTGAAAAGGTGATGAAGAAATCCTCTGCAGTCAAACGGAAAGTCTAGGCTAGCGTTTGGGCTTCTTTCTTTGTTTTTCTTTTCTTCCCTCCTCCTGGCAGATGGCCAGTGARAGTCGAGCTGGGCACATCTTAGTAAAATTTGACAGTTGTAGTATTCCAAATTAATTGTTTCTATGCTCTTTTGTTCACAACAAGGTTTTCACTAATTGCCAAAATATATGAAAATTAAAGCCTGCACATATTTCAAGTCTTTGGGGATATTCTCCTTTCTAGGGAGAGGTAAAATATTAATCCACACAGAGCACTTCACATTTTGACATATTAACTGGAAAAATTGACAGTTATTGGACAATTTCAAATATTAATCTGCATGTGACAGGAAAAACCAAAACAGAACCATTCCTAAAGATGCAAATACTTCTTCTTTGGAGGTGCTGCCTATGTATTCTTTCCTAACATATCAAGAATAGTTGTTTCTCAAAAAAGCTCACAACAGTAAACGATATTCTAAAATTAAGAATAGAGCTCTACCTCTGCTATAAACTCCTTAAGGTATAACAACTTCTCACTCCTACTGGATTAAAAAGTCAAATTTGGCTTTCAATGCTAGCAAATTTGAAGACGTCTCTAAAGTAGTCATCTTTACTCCCTCYTCCCCCTGAACAGAGAATTATTGATAAAAGTCTAATTTGTTGGCACAAATTCATTCTGTAAAGTTCACTATGAAAAAATCTATATAATATAGTAGTTTCCATAAAATGGAAACTAATTTGATAAAGTTTGATTCTAAAAACAGCGATAAACTCTAAAGAGGTTGGTAACTGTCTTACACTGACTGTCACAAGCTACTCAGTACAGCAAGACACAGGCAGAGCCGATGTGGAATTGAAGAAGGACAGAAGCCCAAGGAAGGCGGCATCTCCAGGAACATCAGCAGACTGAGAAAGAAGGGAATTGTGGACTTCACTAGCTGTCACTTGCAATGCAGGAGCATTTAAGGCAATAGGGAAGCGGCAGTCTCTCCTATTAGGACATGCTGCTGGCATTCCTGTATCACATGGAAACGAGGCCTTTCCCCTCTCATTAACACTAAGACAAGGACCATYCCTCACCTCAACTACACTATATCTTTGTTACCTCTACTTTACACTTAGCTTTGCAAGTTCTAACACATTTTGACACAAGGTTCACTGAGACATTACAAATGCTGAAAAACCCAAGAACATTYTTTCATTCAGTCTTACTGGCCTCACAGGCATGGGCTCCCCCTTTTTACTTTGCAGGACAGCTGTCCAACATTATCTGCAATCTAAGTCCCTTAACCATTTAGTCAATATAGTAAACGAAACAGAAGGTGTATTTTGTGCACAATGAAAGTGTTCTGTATTGTATATAAAAACTCAACATTTTGACAGTTTTTACTGATATCCATTTCAGCAAGGATCCTACAAGGAAACCATGTTTCACGGAAGCAAAAGAAAGTCACAGGATTAAAATAACAATGGAACTCAACTGTATAAAATAACTGAAATATTCTTTGCCTGTATTTCTCCTCCTTTTTGAACAAGATTTCCCCTTTTTCCCCCATTACCACCTTTGATAGGCACTGTTGCATTTAAAGTTGTCAAAACAATGACAGGCACATTTACAGGAAAAACAAAGTGCTATGAACTGAGGAAGGTTAAAGGCATTACATAAGAAATGAACTTTATTCCACAATGGCACATTTAAGCCTGTGTCGCATTTCAATACAAAACAGTTGAGTAGGTTTTATCAGTTGTTCAGCACTAATTGCCAATATATGAAGAAAGTTTTGCTTTTTTTTCCCCCTGTATTTTAGTTACACAATATCATTAAAATACAACTAATAATATTGTTTTAATATTACTTAAAGATTGAAAAAAGTAACTATACCAGTTTTTCTAGCAATGTTATGTTCAACTTTTTACAAAAAGTCATGAGCAGAATAAAATTCACTACCGAAAACTCACTATAAAAATATCCTTAGCATTATTATACTTGCCATGAAAAAAAAAGTTCACTTCAAGCAACTGCAGAATTAAGATTAGTGCACCACATGTCTGTAGCCCCAGATTAGGCTATAGGTCTTTTTTTTTAAACTCTGGGCAAGTTCCCATTTTTTAATTCATCATATCACTTCATGGGAAATTTATAATGTATGTGTCAAAACTGCTTTTTCCATACCTAAATATGCTGAATATCTTTGAAATTAAAATGGTGCTTCTTTTCTTTTTGGGGGTATAGCATCAACACCATTTAAGAGGTCACATCATGACATACAGGCATTACTTGATTAGCGGCTTCTACCTTGTTTTAGGTTTTTTTTTTGTTTTGTTTGTTTTTTTCCCTCCCCCCTCATCATGGCTTTGGCTTGTTTTCAGGATGGGCATTACATCATGAAACAAAAAGGGAATATATAAACATTAACTATTAAATACAAAAAACAGAATGAAATGAAATGAAAATTAAAATATGCAGAGAGACTAATTCCTCCATGTTCCCAATACCTTCTCCCATCATTCTTCTTTCACTWAACTTGAAGAGATCCAAAATAGTTTTCCAAAAAATACTTGATGATTCACAGCTATAAGATGTACATTGCTCACACTACATCTTTTCATCATTGAATAAACTTTCTTGGAAAGAGGCTATTAATGCCCCTCCCAAAGAAGTTCCCAGAAAACTTCCCTCTCAAAAGGACTGCAGCTTCTAACATTACTGCAATTAGTGCCATGCTGTGATATCCATGCTGGTCCTAAGTATATACACAACTAGTAAAACTTAAATTCAAACAGAATTCCCATTTGTAATTTAAAATGGTATAGAGGGGTGTATCAAGCGATACAGATAAAATATTCTTTGGGGCTAATGGGTAATTTAGTAAAGTCRCTGCAGTGTGCAAGCAATGCCCACAGCAACCTAATACTGCTCCTGCCTCCATGCCATCTCAGGTAAGAGAGCAGATTACGAAGCAATTCTTCTCTGCTGCAGCAGAACCTGGACAAGTTTAAAGCTTTTTACCATAAGCCTATCGGCCTWAGTCATATACGCCCATTATCTCTCTGACTGACAACAAGTTATCTGAGCAAGATGCATAACCTCTATAGAAAGAGCCTCTGCATTTGTCTCTGCAGAAACAGAGACTCTGTTCCTTGACTGAAGTGAGTTCCTTGCAGCAATTGCAACAGTTGTATTCTCTTGAGTTGCCTTCCCCCCATCTCCCTCCCAAGACTGTTTGTTTGAAGTCCAACATAAACTAAGAAACTGTAGAAATCATCACATTAGCACTATCTCTTTTGAAGATTATAAACACTTTTCATTCAGATGCAATTATAAAATGATTTTTACAACACAGGTTTCCTGAAATTGGCAGGAAAGATGAAAAAATATTTTTCTTTCAGAAGACAGCAGCCCACACTTGGACAATATCAAAAGTCACTGCCAAGCAGAAACAAGTTTAGACATCAAAACCAAATGCCAGTAGAGCTACCTCGAACAACCATCATTTTGTCCAAAGAACACTTCTCCTGATATATTAATGTCACTTCTCTGAAGAGGAAAAATACAGACTGAACCTCATAAGATTGCCAGATGTCCTGTATAATTAAGATGTCATGTTTTATTGGTCAGATCTCTGCTTTATGAAGGGCTCATCGGATATGGCTCTTCCTGTATTTCTGTGGTAACAGTTGTTTTTCCAAACATGCAGAGTTAGGGAGCATTCAGAAAAGTGGTTATTATGCTGACAAACTGTACTTTCCACACACAGTTAATCAATGTACGCACAATTTAGTTCTCTGCTATTGTCTAGGATTCTCGCATCCAAACTCTAGCAAGCCTCAAACACTGCCAAAATCCTACACACAAAGAGAGAGTTTGTTCCTGCTCCAGATGTGATTGTGACTAAGGAGCTACTTCTGACCTTCCACCCTCCTCCTGCTGACCTTGGCAAAAGACTTGTAAAAAGGGACTATTTATATTTATGAGCTGCCCTCTCATAAGTGGTTCATTACTGCATCATTAATCTGTGTAGAAAGCGATTGCTGGGGGATTACAGACAGTAGAAGGTGCATGTTGGACTTTTTCTTATATTAGCATGTAAATATTTGAATCAGACTGCTAGGAGCTGGCAAAAATGGAAAAGACTGTTGAGAAATCAGCACACTGTATAGAAGCAGATAAAATGCATCATTCTAAACATCATAGGTTTACTGATACAGACATGGAAGTGTCAAAAGATGTTTTTCCCCCACAATTAAAAAAAAAAAAAAAAAAGCAGCCCAGGAATTGCCCTTGGAAGCCCAGGAATTGCAAGTTGCCTGCTGCTATAGTGAAAACTGCTCTCCAACTAGTGATTACTCAAGACTTTAGCATTTTCACTAAATCCCTCAGAATACATTTGAAAGGGAGAAATCTTCTGAAAAAAACAGATGAATGCTAGAAACACATTCACAATCAGTTTAAATCTATTAGCATATCAGAATAAAAAGACAAATCAACTGTGCAGATATGTGAACTGAACCTGTACTCAGGCCCAAGATAGATGCTGAGATTTCTAATAATAATTTTGCAATTTAAATGTGATCTGCTTATGTAAACTCATTTTACATTCTAGTATGTGTGCAAGCAATAGCCCAGATTATTTTGCACTTTCTTTACAATACTACTAAAAAAAAATCTTAGAAAAAAATCAGAACCACTACTCTGTTCTTCTGAAACAGTCTAGTAAATCATAATCTATGAAGATTTACATGATCTATAAACTTCATAATTTCAGGAATTGCAAATAATACTGATTTTCAACTAGTAGAAGTTTCTGATGTAGCACTTCAGCCCAAAGGTTCATACTAGGCTGATACCACATGACTCAAGCAAGTTGCTGCATTTCCCCAGGAAGTCAAACCTGCCCTAGGGAAATTTTTTTTTTTTTTTTTTTTTTTTTGTAATCATTAGACCATTTCAGATCCTTTCATTAGGCAGTTACTGTCTGATACAACCTGCCACTTGTCAGTTTCTTTAGCTGAAGCCTCTCACTGCTTTTAAAAATGAAGATGTTATCACCTCTCAAAGAGCACACACTGGGAATATATTATTACCATACTGGAAGTAAAAGCAAGTCCATAGGCAATTATTGCAGAATAGCTACTGTACAGACATCCAAACACCCCATAGCAACATATCCAAATACCTAAATGAGTATGGGATGAAAGAATAATAGAGACCACATTAAAAGTAGAGAGAGTTTGATATTTCTTTCTATTCTGAACACTAGATTGACTTTCCTAAAAAAGAAAAAAAATCAGTGTACTGTATATGGGCTCCAATACTTAAACTGAAATATACAAAATGCTGATGGATGAAAAGGGATGATATACATATATATGTAAAAGCTACACTGCACATAACACGCATCTAGAAATCAAAAATTACTGTGGTTAGGATTTTAGAATCACAGCATCAGTGTCACATGCTGACATATAAACAATGAATTTAATTCATGAGTGACAGAACTTGTTCTACTGCAGAAAAACAATTGTTTAATTAGCTGTGACATTCCTTTTCGGTGACGCTTGTAAGTAGTTATTCATCATGGAACCAAGATAACGGAATGTATTTTTCAAAATTCAACACTGGAAATATATACTTGTGAAACTCCCCGACTTACTAAGTTGCCTAGGATTTGATGCAATAACAATTATTATATATTGTAATTATATAACAATTATTTTTACAGCCATATTGACATATTTTCTGAATAGAGGAAGAAACATGAACTGTCAGTACACTGAGAAGGATTAGAGATTTACAGACAATTTCTACATCTAATACATTTTGCTATACTTGAAAAACAAAGTCTTGTCCATAGGAAGAGTATAATATTCAATTTTGTTATTCAGTATACATCTTCATACTTGCTGAATGCCGTTTAAAAACTCTCAGTGAAATTAGTTTACTTCCTCTGGTTTATGTATCTGCTCATCACAATAACATCTGAACAATTCAGCAACTCTTTTTTTACAATATTATTTACCAAACACTCATATTTGAGTACCTAACTCATTAGTCAATGATGCAGAATACGATGAATTAAAAATAACCTTGCTAATTTTATTTGTTTAAGAACACATGTTCTGGCTCTTTCACCATGGAAGCAGCAGGAAGGAATGTGCATGGAAAGGCACAAAGCTAGTGACCACCTAGGAAAAGTTAGGTTCTAGTGGCTTACCCAAAAACACTAAAGAGGCAGTGCTAAATTAAGAATAGAATGCACTTCTCCAGTGCAGCGTTCCACTTCTCTGGCACGAGTCCGTCTCGCCTTTTCTTTTGACCTCCGACTCATTCTTTACACCCTTCCTAAAACACCCTTCCCTTCCTGGTGGAGGGGAACTGGGAACTACGCAAAGGGAGACACTGTGGGGCGAAGGGGTGGCCTGCAGTAGAGGCATGAGGTGGGGACACTTGTCATCCTTTACGGATGACAGAGTTCAGGATCTGGTGTGGAGGCACAAGAAAGTATAGAATTATATAGTTGCACATTGCGAAATTAGTCAACTTTAGTTCCAGAATTTTTTGAYTTCTGAATCCCTTCAGAACATCAAGTCATTTTAGACTTTTTAAATTACTGTTGTCCAATTCTTACAAAGGCAAAACCAAATTACCAAATTTAATTACACGTCATCAGACTGATGGCGTGACAAGTTATCAGCAGGTCTGTCCTCTCAGAACAAGCAATAGTACGTCGGGCTCCTTATCTACCACATCCATCCCATCGCTCCACACAAATTAACCCCATTCTCAGTCCAGTTCAAACCACCACAAGAACCTTCTCTCCTGCAGCCCCAGCTTCTTTTCTGCTTACTAATATTTTTCAACTTATTTTCTACTCCACACCCACATCGAGTTCTTATCTCTACTGCTATCAAATTGGGCAAGCCAAGGCACAGAGGAGAAGGCACAGAAGAAACCATCCTCTTGTTTAGTTCTGGGGCAGAGCCCAAGCTCAGAGCTGAAATTATAGGCAAAGATCACTTCAGATAGAATCACACACAGAACGGTACAACCTTCAGGTACTTGGGTACAAAGGAATTATTTAAGCACATACCTAATACATTAAAAAAAATATCTCTGATCCAAGAGCAGACATTTGCAAAGATAATACACATCCCTGGTAAAAAGGCTCTCTTCTATTTCCAGTCCTGCAGCTTAAGAGTTCAAAAGTTTTATGGTTAAAATAAACGAAAGAAAATGAAGAAAAAAGCCACTAGGAAGTTTTGCCAAGGACCAAACAGTCTCTAATTTACCCACAGTCCTGCTTTCTGCAGCAGGGGGCAGGGGGAATTATTTTTCATTAAAAAAATAAAAGGCAAATTAATGCACACTTAGTAATCAAACTGCAACACCAAGAGTTAAAAAACAAAAAAAAAAAATCAAAAAAATGCTAAAAACTTAGTCTGGAGTTCAAGCACACCCCGAAGTAAAAGCAGTGTTGCATTTAATAGCTCTTAATGAATTCTTCTTCCTTAAATTTCTCGCATGTGCAGCATCGCATGGCGAGTTCCTTAGCTTAAAATACACAGCATGTAAAGGTGGCTCAAACATCTAGTGCCTCTCAGCCAGAAAAGGACAATTTCGTCGCTCACACTTTTACAGACTGCCACCTACTCCACAGTTATCGCCTCCTACCTTGCAGAGCCACATTACCTTCCCAGTTTTGCCTTCCAGAAATGCAAGCACAATCAGATGGAATTTTTACGTGCAGACTTATCAACTCCTCTGAAGAACTCATGCAGGTTTGTGAAGTATACCTTCCATTAATAAAAACTGGGTTGACCTTGGCCCAAAATACTGTATTTCTTCTGAAATCAGGAATTCTAATATTTATTATGACTTCTACCAATTGCTGGCTACAAAGCTGATGATTACTGAATAGCAGCTTTTGGTTTTGTTTTTCCAGCCAAGTCCTCGCACAGCAAATTAAAAAAAAAAAAAAAAARCAACAACAACAAAAATCCACCTTTCCTCTTCCTACAATGGCCTAATTTTACATAGGTACTCTTATATCTCAGAGTGTCTTACCAGTGTAGAACTGGTGCTTCAACCTTATTATGTATTTGAAAATAAGTCATTACACATAAAGCTGCTCTTTTTTTTTTTAATCTGTTTTGGGTTCTACAAGTAATCTGTTTATTCTAGACATAGGTTAAACTCATTCAAGAATGTTTTCTCATTTCTAAGCCTCCTTTACCATCTTGCTTTACCACATCATCTTTCTTTTTATCTTCACTTCTCCTTTTGGTAAATGGCATGCATTTGCCTTGAGTTCCTGGTATGATGTCTTTGAATAGGTGTAGAGCTTTTATTTCACTCACTTCCTCTTTCAGTTTAACAAACTTTCCGACTTGTCCAAGTGAAACGCATGTTTCGTTTATCTTAGCTCCAGTATGAATGCTGTATACAAGTAAATTGCAATCATTGTTACAGAAAAGCTCTCTTATCACTGTTTTGATGCAGACCCTACATATTAATCAGGAAGAAGCTGACAGTTGTTTCTCCTCTTCTGGATGCCGAGATTGGCCGCTTCAATAAACAATTGCTGCTTGCATCTAAAGACTTAATCTAAACATCCCACACTCATAAAATAACCAATTTGCATACAGGTACCTTTCAGTAATGTAGTTTTAAAATTAAGGTGCCACATAACACAGGATCTATTTCAATACAGTCTAGGTTTATATAGTTTTTATCTAATGATTAAAATTATAATACCAAGTCTAAGTCACTATAGTATAATCCAACATCGTACAGCTAATAATCTAGATTCCTTACACACCTAAGTCTTTCACTAATCTCAAATGCACAGAAGATAACTTGTAAAAACAGCGGTATTTTTGTTCAGATTATATTACAGTAAGCAGAAGTCCTGACAAAATTTAATGAAGCATTTCTTTATTGAATGGTTTCAGTGATGGTTTCTACAGAATTTGCAACTGTGCAATCTCTATTGATACTGCCACTATTAATTTGTAGCTTTTGTGACGCAGCCTAGTGCAAGGGATTACCCAATTTTTACCCTTAGTTAATATCTAGTACACTGCTTACACTACGGAGAATTCCTGGAGATCTTAAAAAACCCTGGCCCTTCAGAATGTTTCTGAAGACATTAGCTCCATCTTTGCATAACTGTCATAGGAAAAGTAGGGAAGAGAAAGCTATACAAGGAACATCAGATCAGAGTTATATTTTTATAATTTTCGTACAAATAACGAGCAAAGCAATAAAAGCCTACTGTTAAGATAATCATCTATACACTACTACTCTTTCTAGTATGTCACATCTAGTGTATCACTGAAAAGCTACAAAAAATCTGTAGGATAAAATAATGCAGCATTAATATTTTAGAATGCTACATTTAAACAACATTTTCTCAAAAGCAACACTGGACTGCTGATGATAACCCAYGAAATAGTTCTTTAAAATTTTTTAATATGTTATCATTAATATTTCTGTTGTAATGAGAATTTTCTCAAATTGTTCATTATAAATTTACCAAGAGACAATTTTGCATTTGAGTCCTGTTACAGCTTCACAGAACAACAGCATAAGGGATRGTAGAGAGTCTGGTGCTTTACCACAGGTTAAGACAATTATGGTTAAACTACAGGTGTTTTTAAAAATTTAATTTAAATATTTTATTCTCTTAAGGCATGGAGAGATTTAGTACTCAGTAGAGCACTAAATCAGAGATTTAGTAATAAGTACAGTACTGTTTAAACTATTAAACAAATTAAATAGGTTCATTTTTAGAAAATTCATTATAGAAATTAAATGCATTATCTAATAGCATCCCATAGCAACAACTTATAAAAATTAGAACCGGATTGTTACAGGATCATAAGTCACAAAAGACAGCTTGGTTCTTTGGGTATACTGCTAACACTAAGGAGTTGCAATTTTTTTCATATTGTCTAAATTGAGTTAGATTGGAGCAACTATCCTCAATTTTTCTTTAATTCTGAAAGTTGCTGCTTCTACTCCCCATTCTGAAGAGTTTTCTATGGCCACAAAGTCTTTTTTTCCTCAAATGCATCTTTAATAAATCCCTATAAATTTTCTCGTGTCTCTCTGAACCACCATGACAACAACCCCACTACTATGTCCTTTACATTCATAAAAAGCTTTCTCTCTCTCTCTCTCTCTCTCTCCCTCTCTCTCCCCCCCTCCCCCCCCCCAAAGGTCTATTGGTCTGTTTTTTTATTCAGTGCAAACACGTTGCAAATATAATCTGGGACAAAGCAAAAAAGGTCACTAAACCAGCTACATTCAAATGCTAGTTAGTATAAAAACATGCAGTAATTAAATATTCTGAAGGTACAATTCCAAATTTCCTAAATCTATGTTCTCAAAAAACAAAACTGTTAGATAAACATTTCAGTTGATTTGAAAACTACATGCCTCTTCATTTCTAGTCATCCTATTTCTAACCTTCAAAACTTTACAGGTATTTATGCTCTAACCTCTATGCTATGACATTTAAGCATCTTTTATGTAGTATACTTAATAGAGTAATTTAAGAGAAAAAAAGCACCTTTTCCAAAGTAAAAGTAAAGAGAATCTATACCCTTTTCTATGATCTCTTGCAACTAGGCACTATAGTGCATATGCAATACAGGATACAACTGCTCATCAAAATAAAATACAGGAGAAGTATGATACCGCAAAGAGTACGCACACTTATTTAAAGAACAAATGTCTTTGGCCTAATCTAACTGCATACTTTTCTAGGAGTCTGCCCACAGCAGATAAACACACAAACCTTCTTGTACTGCACCAACTGACGTCAGCAGTCGCTTAGAAACAGCGTTTGGTGCAAAAGTGGTAGTGCCGAAACTATATTTACAATTGAAAAAGAATGACAGTATGCAGAGTTCACCATAGCTTCAGGAAAAGGCTTACAGAATTGCAAATAAAAACTGCAAAACATCTTTTCCAAAAGCTTCACTGGATTTTCAAAGAATGTTAATCTGCTTAAATATTTTGCAGTGACTTCTGTAAGAGTAATGGCAATTTATTTTTCCATATTTTTAATGACACAATTTCTCTCCCTCTTCAAGGCCCCCCCCCCCACACACACACACACACTGCATCAGCTATGGTATGCAAACTTAGAGCTTCTTTCACTTCTGTTTAATCTGTAAACAAAAATTCAAATCCAGTAACAACTTCACTGGGTAACTGTTTATAAGGACAAAGCCCTGTTGTTCCTACAGCAGGAAACAAAAGATCTCACAAAATAACCTGTGGCTGTAGAAATAATCATCTTGCCATTAATTTCTAAATAGTCACATGTTAAAACATCTACCATTTAAGGAACTTTAAATTGTTCTAGCTTAAAAACAGTACAAATATTAGGTTAAAGAACGAAGAATGGCAAAGTCCTGTAATGTGACAGGAAATACACTATCATGATGCACTACATAGAAACTCATCTTACAAAAACATGAACAAAAGCACCTCAGTGGGGCATACTAGAAGACCAAATGTGGGTTTTTTTCCTCAAAAAAAAAAAGTGGGGTGAAAACCTGTGAAAAGCACAACTGAGGAAATCTTTGTAACTKTTGTCTTATGACTAGATTCCCTGGCAGCTTAGAGGTGCAAACTGTAATTGCCCATACGAGATGGCATTCATTCCTCCCTTCTTGTCTGGCTGCTTCTGCCTCTCTCAATGACGCTCTCTCCTCTAACTGACTTAAGAATTTCATGAAATTTACAGGAAAATTATTATTCAAGATAACTACTCTCTGTTCAGCTTCACCAAAACAGTTTCTAAAGATACTAGGGAGGGATGATTATGTGACAAAAGATGTCTTGAAAGAAACTGTATATATGATAGCACGCATACACATGTGTTTAGGCACACCCATATATCAGTTTGTACAATGACAAAGCTCTCATGATGGTATCTATAAATATTTACAAAGTTTTAGGCCATAAATACAGGTTTATATTGTCAGTATACTAACCTATAAAGATATCTCCAGTTGAAAATGAAAAAAACAAACAGCTTAAAGGTTCAAGAAATGCTAGATTTCTGTGGTAAGGATATAAAAATTCCTTTGAAATTACAAGTATTTGAGAGCATTAGTACAAAGTCTTTTATTTGTATTTAACAGGAAGGTAAAACAGAAGACAAAATTATCTCTTAAAACCTTTTTGTGTAGTCAGGTAGTCATTTACATAGCCATAAGATGTTTTATCTTCTTGAAATAACTACCTTTGCAAAAAGGTCCAAATTCAGCTCTAGAGAAAAATACCTATCTAAAAGGAAGCTCAGCTTGAAGTTACTAAAATGAACCAGCTAAGACAGAAAAAAAAAAGCTTAGAAAAGAAATGCTCGCCCATTTAGAGAAGGGAAGAGYTAAAATAAATTGGTTTACTCTTCAATCAGCAATAATTCATAGCAGTGCTTGAAAAAAAGTGAGGCTGCAACATTATAAACACCAAGACCGACTCACACTGTTACAGTTCTAACACTATCACACTTGAGCAGTCTTAATTGCCTCAGGCCACACAAAATAAGCTCCTACATTTGCAAACTAGAAAATGCAGTTTCTCAGTTGTAGAAATGGTTATTAAAATGGCTGCAACTGATTAAAGTGTGTGGTATGCTCCTTTGTTTAAACTGACTGTGAGAACAATCAGAATACTAGGCAACGTGCATTAAAGGCTGAAAGAAAAGTGATTAAGTTAGGAGGTTAAACTGTCCATTTCAAAGATTTTGGCAGATATTTTTGATACTGACAATAGGCTTGATAATTTTAGAAAAGTTGCGTAGCTAGTTTGAAGCTACCAGATTTCAGTGTGAATACAAATGGTATTTTATATCATGATAACAAGTCAGTGATTAGATATACAGAGCCAGAATAGAGTGGACAAACTCCATTTTACAAATATTTTATGTATTACTCTTCTTTTGAATTAAAAACTTGAGATTCTGAAATSACTTGTGAAACATGGTAGGATCCAGAAAAAAAAAAGAAAAAAAGAAGCAAGAAGAAAGAAAAGGAAAGAAAAGGAAAAGAAGAAAAAAGATGGGTAATCTTTACATTTTCCCAAATCAGAATAAATAAATGAGTGCGTAGCACATTTGCGTGGAGAACAAACCTTTAACAYACAAGGAAGAATTTTTTTGATTCAAGACCACCAAATGGCGCTGTATACAGAGCAATGCAGGAGAGCTCAGATTAAAGTTACCTAGTCTGGGCTTGATTTGATTCCCTGCCAACATTGAGCATTTAAAGAAAACAAACTATACTTCACAGAACACTCAACTTCTGACAGTTCACCAGCCACAACAGACTTCTGGCAAAATATCTAAGCATTATACGCTACTTCTCCAAAAGTTTAATTAATCAAAAAGATTAATAGCAGAACAAAAAATCAACATAAACTCTCCACTCACATTCACCTAATTTCCTGAGTGGATTGCACAGTATGCTACAAACTGCCAGTTACTGTGTTAGCAGTATTAGATACAGCTGCTTTAAAACCATCACAAACAACAGTCACTACACCTCTTTCCTAAAATGTCAGAGTCATGACACCCTTTGACAGTCATTACAAGGGATGACTGGTAAGGAACACTCTCACACTCCTAAGAAATAGTTCGTAAAATTCCTTGGTCAATTAAGAATTGCCCTCTACCATTTCTAATAATGGATTCAATTAAAAGATCTGTTTTTAGACTTTTCAGTACATTTCTGAAAAAGAAAACTTTACTGGCCAAAGGCTAGGAAATCCAGTGATAGAAGTGCCTGCATATTCCTAATTCACACAATATTGTGAAGAATAGATTATGTTGTAYTGCCACAAATCAATAAGGCCTTAAGAATTCCCCAACCTTCATTTTGTCATAATCACAAAAAGCATTCTGACTCCATCTTCTATCTAGGCATAATTGGCATGCAAAGCAAAAAAATTTACTGATTAGTTTAGCCTGATGATTCAGTTTATACTAAAACAAAACTTGATTCAACTGAAATAACACTTCAGTTTCTAGCTTTAATCTTGTTTTTTGTTATCCAAGCTTGTTTATTCGTGATGTAATTAAAGCTRTCAGCTTATCTTTCCTTTTGCTTTCTTCCTACATCTCCTGTGTTTGAGCTTAATCTTTGACACATTCATAAAACCAGCACTTTTGTTAATATTTTGGTTTAAAAAAATGCAAACTTAATCAAAGGCAGATTTCTGTTTCATCTTCCTGCACATCACACAGAAAAGAGATTATAAGCTCTCCTTTGAATCATCTCTCCAGGAAAGAACATGCTAGTAAATATCTCTACACAGTAAACATATTACTTTATAGTCAGTCTATAGTAAGTAACACAGAATCGGATTGCACAATTCGATATTACAGACGAATTACAAACGTAACTGAAGCTGGCAGGATCAAATCATGGAGCTGATTTGTCCCGATTTGAACCGAAAGAGTTCACTGCAAGCTCGAAGTATTAACATGAAAATGTTTTTAGATACATTTTCCTTTTTCTTGCTGCAATATACCTGAATTTTTACAGGAAACTTCAGAGCCCAGGAAGATCACCTCAAATAAACTGATACTTCCTTAAAACAACTTACTTTATTGGAAACTTCAAATATCTGCAAAAACAGRTAGAAAAAAATATCAAGCTATCTAAAAGCATCAATGATGAACTGCYATCCTTCCTGACTCAACACAAGAAGACTTCTGCTTCTACATTTTAGTAGAATAGCTTTTTTCTATTACCATTACTTACTTAGCCCTGCAGATAGAAACACAATGGATTGCTAAGAGTACAAGACTCACAAGGTGACTCACAATAGTGTTTACAATGTTCTTATTTTGCTTTACCGTCTCCAAAATAATTAACATTTTTCAAATGTCTTCAAACGTATTGCACAGCTTTAGCACTATTTTTATCAAAAACCCAATACTCTGATATTAGGAAGTATCTGAATTGCASATGTCCTTTACCAGTTCATTCCATTCCCACATATGATAATGGTATGATTCTTTTACTGTATAACCTTAAATTAGTTTTCAAAAGAGTTCTCTTCCCTATTTACTGCACAAATATTTACCTTAAGCATCTAAACTAGGCCTTTCAGTTGAAGAACTTSGTATGTAACATTACATGTTGCACATTTGTTATCTAACTGGAAGTGCTTGAACTGTTTAATACTTAAAGTATCTGTTTGCCATATTGCAAATAATTAATATTGAAGCTTTTTTCTCCTTTCATGTTGGCAAACACATAATATATAGTTTACTGAAAAAATAAAAAAAAACAAAAAATTAAAATCCTGATAAGTTCCCCAATTAATTCACTGCATACTGTCATAATTGCTTGGATCAGCATGCAAAGCGATGATGCCAGGACAGGACAGAACAGAGTAGTACCACTCTGTTAAAAGATTAAAAAGAATATGTCCACATATCAAAGAAATATTCTACTGTGACTACATGAAAATCAATCTATATTGAACATAGTACCAAAAAGTTAACATTAAGCATACTCCAACTGAATACTTGCACTACRATTGTACCTCCTAGCTAACAAAAGCTACTGTTGCACCATAAATCTGAGCCAATTCTGCCACTGGTGCAATCAGTAAAAYAGAGATAAAGGAAACAGATCAAGATGTTAAGGAAGAATTGAGAAAGTTGCAAAAAGAATTTAAGATATAAGATACTGATATGAAAGAAACTGAATATTCACATCTCCTAAATTCTTTTCTAATTTTGGATTCTTATTTTCAACTTTTCTTCAACAGGCCGAAGTGTGGCCTTCTGTTGAAGTGTTTTCCCTCACGCACTGCCTTCTACTGACAAATGTATACATACATTATATTGTATTTTGCTAATTTGCTCTATTAGCTCAAAAACTTGAGAGCATATTCCCTGGATCAAAAGGCTATGTCTGATAATGAATATTCAGGTTATAGTGTTCAGCGTTCCAAAATTAAAAAAAAAAATGAGGTGTGAAAATATCACCAATATCACTTGAGCTTAAAAGTCATGGAAGTCCTCATTTGCAGTGCTTAACTAAGCAAAAACCATTCATAGAATCATAAAATGCTTAAGGTTGGAAGGGACCTCAGAGGTCATCKAGTCCAACCCCCCTGCACACGCGGGGTCACCTAGAGCACGTGGCACAGGGCTGCRTCCAAGYGGGTTTTAAAGATCTCCAAAGGAGGAGATTCCACAACCTCTCTGGGCAGCCTGTTCCAGGGCTGTCACCCTCCCCTTTAACTTTTTGTTAAGAAATTTTTCCTTAAGTTCCTGTGGAACTTTTGGTGCTTCAGCTTGTGGCCGTTTCCTCTAGTCCTATTGCTGSCCACCACTGAAAAGAGGCTGCCTCCTCCTCCTCACTGCCTCCCTTGAGGTATTTATACACRCTGACCAGGTCCCCCCTCAGCCTTCTCTTCTCCAGGCTGAACAGGCCCAGCTCCCTCAGCCTTTGCTCACAGGGCAGATGTTCCAGGCCCCTGATCATCCCCTAGCCCTGCGCTGGACTCTCTCCAGCAGCTCCACAACCCTCCTGTACTGGGGAGCCCAGAACTGGACGCAGTACTCCAGATGTGGTCTTACCAGGGCTGTGTATAGAGGGACGATCACCTCTCGCAACCTGCTGGAGATGCTCCTCTTAATGCATCCCAGGATCCCGTTGGCCTTGGCCATGAGGGCACACTGCTGCCTCATGGCCATCTTATCATCCACTATGACGCTCAGGTCCCTCTCTGTGGGGCTGCTCTCCAGCAGGTCAACCCCTAATCTGTACTGGTGTCCAGGGTTATTCCTCCCCAAGTACAGGACCCTGCACTTGCCCTTGTTAAACTTCATGAGATTTCTCACTGCCCAGTTGTCCAGTCTGTTCAGGTCCCTCTGGATGGCGGCACAGCCCTCAGGGCTATCAGCTACTCCTCCCAGTTTGGTATCATCAGCAAACTTGCTGAGGGAGCACTCCAGCCCTTCATCCAGGTCGTTAATGAATAAGAGGAACAAGACCGGACCGAGGACTGACCCCTGGGGGACACCGCTAACTACATGTCTCCAAYGACTCCGTGCCACTGACTACCACTCTCTGTGCCCYGCCATYGAGCCAATTCCTAATCCACCTCACCGCCCACTCATCTATCCCACACCTTTGGAGCTTGCCCAGGAGGATGCTGTGAGGGATGGTGTCAAAAGCCTTGCTGAAGTCCAGATAGATGACATCCACGGCTCTGCCCTCATCTATCCAGCCAGTCACTCCATCATAGAAGGTGATCAGGTTAGTCAAGCATGATTTCCCTTTGGTGAATCCATGCTGTCTRCTCCTGAGCACCTTCTCCTCCATGTGTCTGGGGACAGCASCCWGGATGAGCTGTTCCATCACTTTTCCAGAGATGGATGTGAGGCTCACCTCACCTAAAATTCCTCTAAAGAGTTGCTGTACAGAGGACCACCTTTTAAAATGGCAATTTTTATACTTTCTATGCCAAAAGAAAAAATGCAGTGGGATCTGAAGATGAGCAAGATGATCTGCAACTGTCAACAGCAATGAGCAAGAGCAATAAGCAATAGAAATAAGCTCTTCCACAGAATTTTAATGAACTCCAACTCTATTGATGAATTAAAAAGTCTAAAATTCTGCGTAGACTCCAAACAGATTGAATGAAGGCTGACACTGAAGCAAATGGGAACAAGTTACCTGGACACATAAACTACAAAAAACACAAAACAGGARAGATTTGTGACATGCCCAAAATTTTTTAGAGATGGCTAATGCACACGATTCCCTCTAGCTTTTATCCTCTAAAAATCTAAAATGAACCGAGAAGTCCACTGACAGGTTTACTGTTGGCTGAAGTTGTGATTTCCCAGGGATGGGTGCACAGAGAAATTGAATATTCCAAGAAAAGCAGTAAATTTCAATAGCAGGGGAAAAGGACCAGCAAACAGAATTAGATCTACATTGCTTTCTTTATTTCTCTTAATAACTACTTGGAAATAAAATAAAGTTGCTGGCAAACACACACACAAAGATAAAGGCCTTGAAGAACTTAATTCAAATTAGACAGTGGGAATTAAGTTCTACCTTAAGTGACTCTAATGATCATTTAAGAAATAATAATGTAATCAAAGCAGAACAAAACATTCGCATTGCTCAGAAAAGCATGAAAATATTTGACACACAAGACGTGTCAGAAACTGTCATCCTGTGTTACTATCAACACAAGATGATCTGACTGCTGACCATTTTAGCTACATTTATAAACAACAAGCTGTCAGTCACTTTTAGTACTTCCAKTTGTATTTTGTAAAAATAATAATTACTGTGTAAGTTACAAAGACTAATTAACTAACAAACTTCACAATCACAAGATGAGAGACCTTTTTCCCCCCTCTTCTCTTTGTGTCCACCTATCTAAAAATACAGTATTAGAGAATCTGACTTAGGACAAATATAAAACAAAGACCAAGAAACCTCATGGGACTTCCAGAACTTTGCTGAAAACAGTAAACTCCCATACAGCAATGCCTGAAACACTAAACAGCCAAACAGTTTTCAATTACTACTGTCCTTCCATCTGTTATCACAGACTTATCTACACCAAATCTCTTTAAGAATGTGAAATTYGGGAAACAAATGATTGTTGACAATTACTAAGTGCCAATTACTAAATCAGCTAATTTGGCCCTCTTCGGTAAGAGCCAAATGAATTGGGGAATTGCTCTAAGTTGGACCTTGATTCATGAAACATACTTGATCAGTGGATACCTTAATCTCCATTTTACTGCTAGGAATCAAAAGAGGATTAAAGACAAAATTCACACTCATTTAGTATTTCCATGTCCTATTTTCTAACAGTTGGACTGCCTGTTTATCAGCCTTACAAATTTAAACACCAGTATTCATTGGCATCAATAGTAAAACTTCACAGATTGCAATAGAACTAAGTATGAGTGTATACCAAATAAAGCACATATCCAAKGTGGTCGTATGACATGCAGTAGTGAGCGGATACTCAAGCTGAGTATGAAAAATGCGTCCTAAAGTACTGGTTGCTAAACACTAGAGCCACATTAATCTATTATGAATGTGCAGAAACAGCGCAAGTGAGATGATACTCAGAGTATGAAAAATTCTTCTAAAATACTGGATGCTAAACTCTACAGTCACATTAATCTATTATGAATGTGCAGAAACAGTGWCCAGTGCAATATTTCCAGAATCTTCTACTCACATTTTTAATAGCTTTGCATATAAACTTTAGATACTGMCACGGCTCTAAACTCTGATTTCTTTTTTTAAGGAAAGAAAACAATATTTTATGTGGGAAAAATAATTTGATAATTCTAAAATTCAAATATTTTTTAGAACTATATTTAAGCTTCACACACAGGAATATGCATGTATTCTGCATTAAACTTGAGACTTAAAGAAACTTAGCTTATAGCCATAYACTATAAAACTAGTTTGTTAAGCTCTAAGTTCATCTGTTTTCCTGTGTTTAAATTAAAAAAGTAAAAATGCTATGTCAAACATTCTTGTTTTTATCTATTGGTCACTGCATGACTTTTCCCTAAAAAAAGTAATTTAGCTAGCTATAAAGCTACACTTATTAATAGCATATTAAACCAGTTACTGTGAATTTCTTTATACTTCTAAAGTTGAATGCAGGAGAAGAATTTTCAAAGATAAAACACTTTCAACACTAGCTACTTTATACTGGTGGCTAGGAAACCACTAGCAGTTACTGAATTTTAATCAACATATAAAAGAAACTGTTACTTTTGAGCTTAYCCTTAAGTAATAATCATTTTGAAAAACATGTTTTTCTATAACACTTGAGACCACGCAAGAACACTTCGGCGTAATTGTTAAAAAGGTGGTAACCTATGAAGTGATGTTGAAACTTACTTATTCTAGTAAATAGGGCTGAGGACTTTTGCCCAGATAAGAAAAATTCTATTGTACATCTTTCAGAATCAAGCTCAATTGGAAAATTCTTTGGAAAGGCAGGCTGGAGTGTTTAAATATCTTTAGTTTGTGCAAAGTAATATTTTGCAAATTCTCAGGATTGCCGTAGCTACAGTCACAACACACTATTTCAGATAAAGCCAGACTTTTCCTTTGCAACAGTCAAGTTCAGCTTGCAATGCTATCAAAAATAAAAGAACTGTAAGCTAATTGCTAGCACGTCTGACGCAAGCCGTTGCCCCAGCAACAGCCCAAGTTGCYGAAGTGCCTGATCCAGCATTTCCTCATCTGTTTGCACTCACACCAGCAGTCTGACAATGTAGTCACTGCATCCTGTTTCACTCAGCAGCCAGCGAAACACACTACGGTTAACCCTTGACTAGCAACTTTACAGTTAACCTATCAGCTATAAACTAACATTTATAGCAATATTGGATGCATACACTTTTTAATTCTTACACTCTTATTCCTTTTAATCAAAAAGAATGTGAAATCATCTAAAAGATAATACATATTTCATAACAAAATATAAAAACTTCAATGTAAATTATAGAAAGTATCTGCCATAAATGAAATTTTAAAAACTTCAGGCCTCTTTAGATTCTAAACAGCTAAATTGTAGTACCTTTGTAATTTTATAATTCAAGGAATTTCTTTATTTTATACAATATCTAAAATCCACTAGATACAAATGTCAAGGGAATTCATCAAACTTGCTCATTCACATAAAATAGATGTGTTCATGAATAAAATCAAGATATTGACGTAAGAAGTTACAATAAAATGGTTAGTGTATACACTGTGGGAAGGGGAAACAAAAAACACATATTTTGACCTAAATAAGAAAAAAACACACACAGAGAAACAATGTGTGCATCTCATCAGTAAACTGTCTTTCACAGGAAGTTCTGATTCCAGAATAGTATCAGCAACAAAACCACACGTGTTAATCAAAAAATCCATGTACCGGTCTTCATTACATTACACAAAAAAAAAAAAAAAATCTGGAGAAGGGGTTTTTTAAACGTTAATTGTAGCCGTTTCAGGCATGAATAAAAATGAAAAGCTATTTACAGCACAGACCTTTTACACGTTAACATCAATGCTCATCTAATGTAAAACAATTGGGTTTTGTGCAAAGGGATAATCATGGGGCATAAAGAAGCAAAAATGCAAGATTCACATTCACATTCTTAAAAGAATTCACATTCTCAAAAGGATAAATGCAGAAAAGCTCTGAGTAAGGCTTCACCAAGGAAAAATACACATGCAGTTCAGTGATGAAAATGTCTCTCAATTTATCTCTGCAGTGCAACTGTAAGCGGGAAATCCCCAAACATTCAGACAAGATAGCTGCCAGCCACCCAATCATATGGACTTGTCATAGCTATTTCCTGACCACTAAAGAGAGGCAGATACCAAAAGGTGACAATAAAGGGAGCAGACTTTTTTTTTTACACTATTTCTTTCACAAAGTCTTACTCATTCAGGAAGCTTAAGTTCATATCAAGTTCATATGAAGTTAAAATTGCTCTAGAAGCTCTAAAGCCATTCTAGTTTTCCAATAACAARCCTCCTTCTTTCAAATACATGGTGGATTAGACAATTCTAGACACCTCTGTGCTCAAACTTAATATCTTTCTTTACCCACATTCTGAAAAAAAAACAAAACAAAATAACAATTGTCAGGCCAAAAAGCTCAAGTGCATAAATGAATGGTGTAAAATAAAACTCCTAAGAATACTATGCAGGTATGCACTTGCAAATGTATTTGCCTAGAAAACAAGAAACAAAAAAGAGATACCATGTTTACATGATAAAAATCAATGCTCCAGTTTAGTTAGCAATTAACTACTTGTTAGAATTTCAGATTTTTTTTTTCCTCGAAACAGAGGTGTTTCAACCAAACTGCAACAACAGAAAGCAAGCATCTATTGGTGAAGAAATCTTTCCTTACTTTAAAGAAAAAAACAGCTTGAAAAATATACAGGATGTAGTTCAGTACCTCTTTACTGAAATCCCAAGGAGACAGAAGAACTAAGAGGCAATGACAGGTGAAGAAGTTGAGATGATGCAATATGTTGAGTAACCTTCCAGGAGGAAGCAGGCCAGTAGAGACTAGTAAGACTTACCTTTCTGGGTTACCCTAGGAGCTAAACTCTTCCCACCCAAACTCTGCTCATCTCTCAATCAGGGAGGCTCAAGAAAATCCCTTCTCCAATTTGTGAGCTGTTCATAGGAATTTCCCTCTCTTGGCTAAGTTATGGGTTTTGTGGTGCACAGCCATATGATGACTTCTAGTATGCAACTCAAGGCTCAAGCAGATTACATGAAACTAGAATGGTTGCTGAGATAAAACGCATTTTATGTATCTGGATTAGAACCAAAAAGTGGTTGAACATCCACAGACAAGTTCTATCAGACGGCACAAAAAATGCTCATAGCTAAATACGAGCACAGGTATCAAATGACTTAACATTTGAACTATATAACTGACATACAGCAAGATCATCTTGTATACAAAGATAGCTTCTATGCAAGGCTTGGAAGTCTAAATATGAATGATTAAACGTGCTTTCCCAACAGCCAGAATTGTCTGCTTTATATCAACTAATCATGGAATCTACTAGATATACACTTTTTCCTCCAGCTCTGCCTCTTGGTGTATCTGACTAGAACGTGAAAATGAAATTTAGCTCTGAGGACACAGCTAAACAAACTCCTGGTGACAGGCACGTCCAGACAAAGAAAAGAAAAACTTCTGATCCCTGGCTTTTCTTGACTTACCCCTCTTCATGAGATCTGAAGAGCTACCATTGCAGAACATCAAGACGCATTGCAGAGCTGATAGGAAGGAAGCAACATGCCTGGGAGACAGCTGGGAAGCTAATAGAGATACTGAATCAAAACACTACTCAAAATGGAAATAAAGTTTCAAATTTTCCTTGAAAGCTCTGCAAAAGTCTACTTTAACCCATCTGCCATATGGAGATAAATAAAACTCAAGAGAGCAGAATTCTGTAAACAGAATGAAATGTTTCAATTAATCTCATATAAAAACTTCAGTAATACAAAGACCTGGCAAAGCGCTTTTTTCTTTTTCTTTTTTTTTAATAGGATTCTAATAAACTGGGAAGGTACTTTTGAGGATACAAATCTTCAGTACTTTCTATTGCTTTAAGTATGGAAGAGAAATATAAAACAACTTCCTCCATCTATTTTTAATGTAGTTTACTCTCCATTATCATTAGCTCCAGTGCTTATTTATTAGCAGAAGTAAGTAGCTAATCTCACTTCTCCCTCCCTACTTCCTTACAGCTGGAAAGTGTTATGCCAAACAAGATGGCTAGAACCCTTAGATTCCTCCAAGCAAAGTAAAATATAACTAGAAAGTCTTTGCCCCCTCTCTCCAAGAAACAGAATTGTTTTAGCTTTTTTAGATTCTGTGTAGGTAGCAAAAAATAGGCTCTTAGCTAGAAAAGTCTCCACACTAAGAGACTAGAGGTTACAAATAAGTTTGCACAGATAACAGGTGTACGCCTGGAAAATGCAACAGGTGAGCAAATTGCCTTGCACCCAACAAGAGAACACAGAAAAAAATAGTATTACATAAACACAGCAATTGTTTTTGAGTATATCAACAATAAATGTACTTTTAAATGCAGTCTAGTTGTGTCATTTCTCAGTAATGAACATTTATTTGATATTTAAGCATAAAATTCTAGAAACAGTTTTGTATAATAAATGCTAAGAGAATATTTAAATCTTCTACTTTATAGGGTCACCAAACCTATTCCACAGGAGTACATTTAAAACAGTAATTTAGTTGACATGATTAAAATGCTCTAGGTGTGCCTGCTTGAGCAGGAAGGTTGGACTAGATGATCTGTAGAGGTCCCTTCCAACCTTAAATATTCTGAAATATTCTGAAATATTCTGAAAATATATATTTTTTTACAGCATCTGTATCATCTTTGTAAGAGTTGCTCATAATTGAGCCCAATTAAGTTACTGTTCCTCTCATGCATAAAAAGATGAAGACTACTCTAGCAAGAAGAGATATTAAAATAATTTTAAATTTAGATACAGCTAAGGACAGAAAAGGAGAAAGAAAAACAATATTTCAAAAGAGACAAGAAAAAGCAATTTACTATTTAGTACTAATTTTCTAGAAAATTCTTTATCCCGCATTTTAAAGGCCCAAATAATTAAAGATGTGCCCAATAAGGCACCAATCCTGTCCACCACTAGCTAGGTACAAGGAGCACAGCTTTAAGAATGTATTCCTTTGAGACTGTTAACACCTGCTCTAGGTTATAAATTACATTAAGCCCTGTGAATTTTTGACAAGTGGAACTATAATCTCATTCGTTAAACACCGTAAAACACATGTTCTTTTCCACTTGAAAGCTAAAATGCTGTGCTGACTCTAGGTAGCTTCCTACCAGGATACATGTTAAGGCAAGTATAACATATTCGCTCACCTTCAGCAATAAGATTTTAACAGCAACTAGTCTTACAGAAGAGAAAAAAAAAAGAAATAATTGTATACCTTTTCTGCTTAGATGAGGAGCATTATAGGCCCATTGTTATTCTGAATTAAGACTTAATGCCAAGATTATATCTATTTTATACAAAATACAGCATAAAGTTTTTCCAGAGTTCTAAACTACTTTCCTAAACACAAATTAAAGCAAAAGCAAGTAGTTTAATATGTAGAGATATAACATCAGTTTATCTATTAAAATTTGTCCTGAAGTTGTTTTTAGTTATGTTAATAATGGGTTCCAAAAAATTCATATATTAACACAGTTTAATTCAGTTTATCCAGTTTATTCAGTTTTATTCAGTTTTAACAAAACTTCAGTTTGAAGTTTAGAGTCTAAATGAATTCTGATTTTAAATCTTCATAACAACTTTTAATTCTTCACACAGAGATTGAAATATTTACTATTTCACATAAGTGAAATAACTGTCATTGTTCCAGGGAGTCTAAAAACATAAGCTACYCGTAAAAGCAGTAACAAGAATCTGTTGCTTATCTACATATCTAACAGGACCTCTGTTCATCTACTTATGCTTTCTTACCTCCATCTTGACATCACTCAGCCTCCTGCAAACCAATTTTTTTAAAGTTTCTCCAAAAGGAATCTTCTTCCGCACTGAACAAAAATTTACTATTAGYAAAAATGAAGTCACCATGAAAATGCTGTTACAAAGCTTTCTTGCTTAGACAAGCTTGTTCAGCTAAAAGTTCCAAAGCAACAAATTAGATTTTCAAAATTACTGCAATCCTTCTATGGATGGAGAAAAAAAAAAAGAAAATATCTAAACAAAGTTTTTTTATGAGCATGCACAATTAGTGTGCAATACAGATACTTGTAGTCTAAGTATTTCAACTGTCCTGTGACGTAACAGCACAAATGCTGTCATGTAGAGGATTTTAATCACTCATTTCATTTAGACATGCCATATTTCCTTAATCACAAGATCACATGTAATACTACCTGGCTTTTTATTATTAAGAAGAAAACAGACAAGTGAGTGCCTAAATAAACATCGATGTGCTTAGCTGAATGAAATTTTCTCAGTGCCAATTTCATTTGAAATTTCCTTTGCAAGTATATTTCAGTGATCCCAAACAGATACACAGCCCTGCTCACAGAGTGAGTTAAAACAAGGACAGAAAAAGAACACACGTGGGATGGACAAAACAAATCGGGGTGGGGAGGATGGTGGGTTTTTTTTTTTTTTTTTTTTTTTTTCCTCCTCCTCCTCTCTCTCCTTTCTCTTGTGGTGTATTTCCTATCTTTACTCTCTCCTACACTGATCTGTGAGGAAGAACAAAAGTCCCTCATGTAATTAATCCAGGTATTTATTTAACCCAGTCTATAAACAACAATACACAGTAGGTAAGCCTGTGTGGTTCAATGCAATTTTGTACAGATTCTTTCAGCAGAAGCAGCATAACCCAGATCAACACAGATCCCTAGATGGGCCAAGTAAAGCCCACTTTTCAGACAGTGCAACTAGTGAAGTAGAAAAACGGGCTAATGGAGCTTTATTTCTTCCAATCTGAGCCAATTCATTCAGTGCCAGAGTAGATGGCATTTCACAGACAGCAGAATTTTCAGTGTCCCCATCACACCTTCGCGTTTGATAAGATTTCTGTCCCCTACTACTCACACACAAGGCCATATCTGCTTAAAATTAAGAAAACGTACCTTAAATAAACTAAAACTGATGTCCAAATTATGTAGTGAAGATAATTCCAAGGGACTGAAAATGTGTAAACCACTGTGGAATTGCAAGACAGCCTTATCAAAGAACCTGTGAGTGAGCTTATGCATTATGCTGTATACATATTATGGCAAATCAAATACAATTGAGGCTACAGCAGCTATTAATGAAGAAAGCAATCACTTAAGACTTCTCTCAGATGCATTTGCTTTTTAAAGTTAATATAACTGAAGCAGAAATACAACACTGAATTTTATTAAGTAGTACTGATGCCCTCTAAATACCAAGATCAATCATTGGCTTAGAGCAAGTTCACAAAAAGTCATTTCGTGTCTATCCCGTGCAAAAATTAAAAGTTTGGCTTCCAGGAGAACATCTACTTTTATAAAACAAACACTCCATAAGATTCCTTAGCTACCACGCATTTTTCACACAGAAGATAACCACTGACTCTCAGGTATCTTATCAGCAATCAAATGCTGAAAAAAAAAACAAACCTGTGTCAGTGATTTGCTTGAAAGGATACAAGTTGTTATAGAGTCAAAAGTACTAGAAAAAAATACATCAATATCCATTCTTCATGTATTTCTTATCAAATACTTTTAACTTAGAAAACCCCAGAAATTTAGAATTCCTTTAAGAAAATCTGCCAAAGAACAAAATTACATTCCTAAAGTAGCAAATAGCTATCACCTAACAGTATGTTTAGGAAATGGAACTAATGTGAAAATAACCTGTAATTGAATCTGCAACACTATACCGAATTAAAAAAAAAAAAAAAAAAAAAAAGACCTTTAGAAACACTATCTATAATCCAGTGTTTGGTCACAATGCAACAGAACTCACACTGAAGATGTGAACAGTCTAATGTAACTATGAATTACAGTTTAAGAATGTCCTTTTTAACCTTTAGTTTAGCTCCAATTGCTAAAAGTGTTCAATCATTTAAAAAGAAAATGGAACATGACTAATTACAAAGATTAAAAGAGGCCCTCTAATACAAGGATCATAGTACCTATGCAGGGAGTCATAGATAAACTGCTACCTCAGGAAGATTTAAAAAAAATAATAATTAAAAAAAAATCCTCTGAAAGACTTAAGCCTCACTCTCTACCAGAAGACTTTAGTCAATATTATAAGCTTCTGCTGATAAAACTACACTGACTGGAAATATAAATAGGCAGGTCTAACAGACTTGCTAGCAGAAATACATAAAAGTGGCATAATTGCTCTGGGGGTGGAGGGGCAGGGGAAAAGGGGGAGGAATAATGAGGTTGTTTGGACATAATTAAAGTACTCCCCCAAAATTAAACCACATGGTCATTTCTCAGTTATTAGCAGCATGGATATAAGCTAAACCAATGTRCCTATATTATAATTCATAAGAGCCACCCTCATTCTCAAAATATTCCTCACAGAAGCAGCATGAGCTCTCAAAAATAGATTCCAAGAATATTTCAGAATATTTCAGAATATTTAAGGTTGGAAGGGACCTCTACAGATCATCTAGTCCAACCTTCCTGCTCAAGCAGGCACACCTASAGCATGTGGCACAGGGTGGCATCCAGGCGGGTTTTGAAGACCTCCAGAGTAGGAGACTCCACAACCTCCCTGGGCAGCCTGTTCCACTGCTCTGTTACCCTAACAGTAAAGAAGTTGCTCCTCACCTGGAGACGGAACTTCTTGTGCTTCAGCTTGTGGCCATTACCCCTCGTCCTATCGCTGGCCACCAGTGAGAACAGCCTGTCCCCTTCCTCCCTGCATTCTCCCTTCCTGAACTTATACATATTAATCATATCCCCTCTGAGCCGTCTCTTCTCCAGAGAAAACAGGCCCAGCTCRCTCAGCCTCTCTTCATACGAGAGATGTTCCATTCCCTTAATCATCCTGGTTGCCCTTCTCTGGACCCTCTCCAGAAGCTCCACGTCCCTCCTATACTGGGGTGCCCAGAACTGCACACAGTACTCCAGGTGCGGCCTCACCAGAGCTGAGTAGAGGGGCAGAATCACCTCCCTTGACCTGCTGTCAACGCTCCTCCTGATGCAGGCCAGGATGCCATTGGCCTTCTTGGCCACGAGGGCACACTGCTCACTCATGGTTAACTTAGTGTCAACCAGGACTCCCAGGTCCCTCTCCGTGGAGGTGCTATCCAGCAGGTCAAGCCCTAATCTGTACTGATGCCTGGGGTTATTCCTCCCCAGGTGCAGGACCCTGCACTTGTCCTTATTGAACCTCATGAGGTTCCTCTCTGCCCAACTCTCCAGCCTGTCCAGGTCCCTCTGGATGGCGGCACAGCCCTCCGGAGTGTCGGCCACTCCACCCAGCTTGGTGTCATCCGCAAACTTGCTCAGGGTGCATTCCGTGCCCTCGTCCAGGTCATTGATAAACAAGTTGAACAGCACTGGGCCCAGTACTGACCCCTGGGGGACACCACTGGCCACAGGCCTCCARCTGGACTCGGCCCCATTTATGACCACCCTCTGAGCTCTGCCATCCAGCCAGCCCTCGATCCACCGCACCGTGCACTCRTCTAGCCCACTGTCCCGGAGCTTCCGTATGAGGATGTTATGGGAGACAGTGTCAAAAGCCTTGCTGAAGTCAAGGTAGACAACATCCACGGCTCTCCCCTCATCCAGCCAGCCTGTCACCCCATCATAGAAGGCTATGAGGTTCGTCAGACATGACTTCCCCTTGGTGAATCCATGCTGACTGCTCCTCAGCAGCTTCTTCTCCGCCATGTGCCCGGAGATTCTCTCTAGGATSAACCGCTCCATCACCTTTCCAGGGACAGAGGTGAGGCTGACCGGCCTGTAATTGCCCGGCTCCTCCCTCTTGCCCTTTTTGAAGACTGGAGTGACGTTGGCTTTCTTCCAGTCCTCGGGCACCTCCCCCCCTCTCCAGGACCTCAATCCAAATACAACTTACATGGTTCATTTTCTATCACATCTTCAGCATATTACAGAACAGGAAATTACCTAAGGAAAATATAATTTTCATATGCCATAAAATAAATTTGTTTATCAACAGAACAATAAATGGAACATGCGCTCCAAATCTTCCTTTAAAATAGTTGAGATTATTTAAGTTTATACAAAACAATAAGGCTGGCAAGCCATCATCAGGTAATAAAACTTACTAGGGTAAGTCACTCAACCAGTCATTCAATGACTCAACCAGTCATTCAATCAGAAGAAATAGTTGGCTCTTCTTATTTCTCTTGTAAACTAAGATTAGCACTGGTACTCAAAAGGTGGCTCAGGACAGCTCAAGACTTCATAAATACCAAAGCAGTTTTAAAATACCAAATAGGCAGACACCTACAATGACTAAACATCTATGCTCTCATCTGTCCCTTTACAGTAATTTCACACTTGTTTCAAAGCAGCATGCTAGATTAAAAAGCTATGAAAATGTAGGGACGGCCCTGAGAAAATGAACACGTCCAAGTATACCACAGGTCAACAGCTGCCTTTATTTATATGAATTAGGTCCTTTTCCAAAGTTGTGCAACCCATCTTCAAACCTAAGACTGCTCTGAAAACTATACTTTTATTTTAACAATGAATTTGCTCACAGTCTCTGGAGTTCCTGAATCACCTCATCTTCCTCGTACTGACCAAAAAGGCCACACAGTTAACTAGGCCTTGCCCAAGGACAAATCTCTGATCTGCTTTTTTCATACATCCCAAATACCACCACCCATTAGCTTGCATCATGCTATCATGTAACTTCCTAACATTGAAGATTCCTATGTTTGGAAAACTCTATTTTTCTTTTGGTTCCACTGGATCCTTCAAGTTTTTGACACTTTTTATGCTTTGCTCACACTCCCTCATAGATTACAAAATCTGGCCTGCCCAATCCAAGTCCTTATCCTTTAATCTTTCACTCCCACTCTTAGGTTGCAGGAAAGTCTTTTTTTATTAAAATGTATTCTGTTGCACCGTTCCATCTTGCTAAGCATTTCTATTTCTCCCATTGGAAAAAAAAAAGAAGTCACACTAGAACTCAACTTCTTTTCCCTCTGACTCTCACCTTAAGTTACTTCTTCAGCTCTCTCTTACTAAGTCCTATTCTAGAAAAAAAAAAAAAATGGGTGTGAGATCCTAAATTACCTTGGCCTCCTGTTGCTTGCCCTCCCTTCTCATTCATAAGCCAGAAGCTTCTCTCACCTGTTTTTCTCCACAGATTTTGTTTGTCATGGGAAAGATTACATTTTCCAATTCTGCCCCCCCCCTTTTTTTTGGCATAGAAGCATAAGATTTACTTTTTTCCATCTTCAACAAGTATTTTGTGAACACCAGACCAAACAGCTTCAAGTGACTAAATTCTGTGATTGGCTTGATTGATAGTAAGGGCTGCATATATTTACTTGCTAGGAGTCAGACAAACCAAATAGATGCAAGAAAACAAACAACAAAAGCTTTAAAAATTCACTTTCTGATATATGTCAAATAAGGCACAGGCCTTAAAAAAAATCTGCATACAGCTCTAGTATTCACTGACATATATGACAGAAGACACCTAGGTGGATTGTCAGGGTTTCAGCATAGCGCAAACTTGCCCTCCACAGCAACACACTTTCTGAAGTTCTTCTCTTTCTACTTCCCCTGTTTCCCCCACCCCCACACACACTTAGGAATTAGAAGCTTAAAAGACAACAAATTCTATTTGGAGCTAGACAAATTCCATTATTAGRATGATACTGGCAGGCGTGCACGCGCACACACACACACACACGCAGGTTATGTCAGCAGATGACCCTTTTCCTACTCGATCCCTTGTAACTCTTCTCTTTCACGTTTAATCTCACAGAACACACTGTTCACAAACCAGAGTCTGGATATATTGTCTTCCACTCCCTATGAACTATTTTGTTCACTGCTGTTCTAAACACTTCTGTGAACTTTTCTGTTCTTAATCTCTACAATTTTAGTTTGAGTATTTGAATTCTTCCTAGTCAACGCTGAAAATTAGTACTTTGACACAGCTAATCACTCTGCCATTGAGGCCTTCTCTTCCATCAGCTTTTCCACTCCTTTCCTCTGTCATTCCTATAATAAAACATCCTCAGCCTCTTACCAGAGTTCAAACAAGTTTTGGATAACTAAAAATCAAGTTAAACTAAGCTTAGCTAAAGGAATTCATAACCATGCTCAGGTTCCCTTATAATATTTTTCTCATGTTCTGTGAATATATTGTAAAAATACATAGTAAGAGGCAGCTTTTGCACTACAAAGCTGACAGTCTCTAATGCTGAAATATGATTTTTTCATGAACAGGAAGCAGGAACAGATAGATAAAGTCTAAACAAATGAAGAACTGCATTAATTTTAAGTTGTATATATGTGTTAGACTACTTGAGGTCTGATCTTTCTAAAGTAACCTACAAAAGGTGCAAGATAGATAGGAAATGAAATTGGGAAGATTTGATGTTAATTTAACAGCCTGATCACAAGAATCCTTCCTTTAATTAGCAGGAATGCAACATGAACATGTTGTCCATGAAATATGCCAGCACTCCTACTCATTCAAACAGCAAGCCAGGTAGTTAGGAAAAAGAAAAGGCAGCTCTGTTTGCAGACTATTTTGGACACACACCTCACAAAAGCCAAAAAGGCCTATTCTTTCTGCAAGGAAGAACATACTTTTGACTCAACTAAGTTCCTACACAGGTTCTCTCTGATACCTGTTCACCATCATGTTAAAGGGTGACCAAACTTTCTCCCTAGGCGCAAGATGCATACTGCAGTAAGGATGCAAAAAGCCTGCTAAAATCATACAAATATGAAAAAATGTTGAGAGCTGAGTTCATAAAATAAATAGCAACTGCATAATTTTGTGGTTTAAGTTTATCCATATCATTCTGATCTATATGCATTTGTATTTATGTATTTTCACAATGGTGTTTAGATATACATATATAAAAATGTAAACATATAATAGACCTGTCCCTCCCAAACACACACCGTGAGAAGTTGTAGGCTGATGACTCAAGCAAGTGCAGATTTCATACAGCAGGTAAGAACAAAGGCAATTAAATTTAGCAGCTTTTCAGCATTGCAGTTGCTGCATCTGTCCAACTACAGAAACCCCTGGTTCAAACATTTAGCATATAGATTGTTCAAATCAGAAAGCATTTACAGGAACCTGCTCATAGGGCCCTGTCCAAGAAAACAACAACAGCTCCATGCGATTCCAGTATGACCACTACAGGTTGCACAGACATAGCACTGCTCCCCCCCACTCTCCATGCATATCTTATTATTACTGGCTTAAGCCAGTATCTTATCTGTAGCCAGTATCATTATATCTTATAATTACTGACTTAAGCTAATTAGTGAAAAAATAGTCAACCCAATATAATTATTTTCTCGTAGTATTTAACTAGACAGAGTGGGGCATATTTTCAAATCATATAGTAACTGAAAATTTATAGTAAAGTTCCCTATTTTGCCTTGAGAATAACTCAAAATTGTCTGTTTTTACTTGCTCCTGCTTGTAGGGGTTCAATCCACTTTAATAATCGCACGAAATACACAAAGTATGATGACTATAGTAACTTAGCTGTCATTTACCAACGTGTTCTTGCCCTAGCAGAATTACACTCCATTCCTTGTATTCCACTAATCTTTCTAGTGATGCTCATTAAGCTAACTACATCTAAACATTAATATTGACTAAATCATTACAATATGGTATAGAGATGTGCAAAATGTGATCTTTTTAAAAAATATGCCATAAGAAGATGTCTGAAGAGCACTAAGTGTATGCATTCTTTCTTTTTAGAAGACACAACATAAGGAGCCTTTAAAGTTTATTCAAATAAAGTTGCACACTTCTCACACACAAACAATTGACATTTTATCAACTATGCAATGTTTGATGTCTCTCCAAGACAGAGGGGAAATCAGAGAATTTAAACTGTGTTATCCTTGCAAAATCACYCACAACCTATTGTATAGAACATACATCTGTGAGGCTCATTTAAACTGTGCGTAATAAAGGATAAATATTTACTGTGAAACATAACAAGCTGTTACAAAAATATAGTAGAGAACTTAAGATCTCTTTCTTGTGTCGATTTACTTCTAGCGATAAGAAAAACACTCAATTCTGGGTGACTACCAAACAGTTACATTTTAGTACGAACACAAATGATTTAAGTACTCTGTAAGATCCATACATTTATTATGGCTGACATTTATGATATTTCTTAAAGAATAGTCAATGCCTTAACTTGAAATATACACATGATTTTAGAAAGTGAGTGGAATACAAAAGGAAACATTAAGTAACTTGCTTGCATAAGAACAAGTATCCGGTATCATTTAAAAAGTTAACGAAGGCAGTTATCCCATTTGTCATTTTTTTTTTTTAAATATTGCTAATGATTGAGASAAAAAAAAAAAAAAACAGAGCATTTACTATCCAGAAGGGAGCAGAGTAGAGAAGGCAAATTATACAATATTCTCAACATACCATAATTGGTATTGAAAGATTTTAATGTTTTAAATATTTTTAGTATATATTTAATAATTTTAAAATGTATTCAATAGGTGATTTCAGCATGCTTGCACTTTTAGGTAAAATACACACACACACACACACTAGTGGAAAAACATAAAAATGCTGAGGAAGAAACTGCTCAAAAACTACTCCACCTTTTTAGTTTGACCTCGTATTTCCTCAGAGCTATTTCATGGCCATCACAAGAGCCATGCTATGGGGCTTATGCTTAAGCAGAACTAGAGAATTTAACTTAGAATCCATGAATTTCAACCACAATAGAAGTAGAGGAGAATCGCTTCCCAGAAACGGTTCATTAAAAACGGTCTCCTTTCTCTCCCTGCTAAAACGGGCTCCTTGAACACACCCATCAGCCTCAGGCCAACCCCATCTGCAACACAACCTTATGTTCCCGGAGTTCACGTGGGACTTCCCAAAYATAAACAAGCTCAGCCCCACGCGGGGGTTGCCCTACACAAAACACGGCTCATTGAAAACTTTTCCGCGAGGCAGAAACCAACAGAGTCCCATTCAAGAAAACTGACCGTTTCGGGCATCCTTCCAGACTCTACTGAAGAGCTCCCTCTCTTCAGTAAAAAAGTTTCTTAAACCAAACCAACCGAAACTTAACGTCAACTTATTTGAAGTAAGGAAGAGTATGTGGGAAGGAGAGAATTGGGAGAGAATCTGTACGACAGAAGGATAGTCACCACTCAACGCCGATAAGACGTAAATAATACCCCTCAAAACCTGATTTTTAACAGTTGGCAATCACTTTGTCGACAGAAAGCGGGAAGAAACTGAAGGGACATGCAGCTGGAGAGCTGGGGTTTCCTTCTCTCGTAAAGTCTACCAGAAGCGGAGGAGGTGGGCTTTGGAAAAGAATCAACCGAAATAATAAGGTAGCCGATAGCCGTAGGCAGGTTTTTTGTTGTTGTTGCTTGAAGTTTTTTTAAGGAGTTAAGACAACTTTTAACTACTAAAGATGGTGCGGATAGGGGGGCCAGCAGCCTGTCCTGCTGCAAGCGTCTTACTGCGATTTAGCTCTTTAAGGCAGACGCGAAGGGCATCACTGGTTCTGCAGAATCAGGCTGAGGAAGTAGCGCACGCTGCGGAACCACCATATTCCTCTACTCCTTCAGCAGGAGCTGGACGGTTACCCGACACCCAGCACACACATACACAGAAGTTCGGAAAAACAAGTGGCGCTCATCGTCCCTCAGAAAAAGTTCCTCCCTCCAGCTTTAGAGCGACCTACCTGCTCTCTGGAAATGCAGGGCAGCGAAGGTCTCCGGTACATCTTGCAGCTGCCAGGGTAGCCGACCGGGCTCTCCCCCAGGGAGACGCAGCTGGATCTCCTCCGGGCCCGCAGCGCAGGCCCCTTCTCCTCCGCGCTGGGCAGCCGCGGGCGGTGAGGCTGCTGGGGCGCTGCCCGGCCGCGAGGCGCGAAGCCGCCGCGCTCGCCGCCGCACAGGGCGAGCGCGCAGCCGGCTGCGCCGACCGAGGCGGCCAGCAGCGGCCTGAGCGCCGGCGGCAGCGGGCCGAGGCTGGCGAAGGACACGAGCCACACGAGGCTGGAGAAGAACAGCAGCAGGAGGCTCCGGCGCAGCGTGAGGGAGCGGCGCAGCAGGCTGAGCGCCGTCACGGAGCCCAGCACGGTGAGGAGCCGGCCCGCGGCCGCCTGCAGCTCGCCGCCGGCCTGGGGCTCCTCGTCGCGCCCCTCCGCGGGCAGCAGCCACTGCAGCGCCACGAGGTCCCCCGAGAAGCAGCAGGCGGGCAGCGCCAGCAGCCACCAGCGCGCCGCGCCGCCGCGCTCGTCCCGGGCCAGGTGGCCGGTGAGGAAGAAGAAGGCGCAGGCGATGCTGAAGAGCGGGCTGAGGCAGCGCGACACGCAGAGCAGGGCGCGCAGCGGCCGCGGGCTCCGCCAACCGCTGCCGTCCTGCTGCCCGCCGGCGCTGCCCCTGCCGTGCAGGGCCAGCAGCAGCGAGAGGGCGAGCGCGGCCAGGGCGCCCAGGCTGAGCAGCGCCCGCCACGAGCAGGGGCAGGCGGCGGCGGGCAGCAGCAGCAGCGAGAGGAAGCGCTTCGGGGGGTCCCGCCGCGGCGGCGGCGCGCAGCCCTTCACGTAGCCGTTCCGCAGGCTCTCGGCGGCGGCCGCGGGGGCGCCCGGCGGCTGGCAGTGCTGCGGGGCCGTGCCGGCTCCGCGGGGGCACGCGGCCGCGGCGTCTCCCTCTTCTCTCATGGTGGTCGCGCAGGGGCGAAGCGAGGAGAGGAGCGGGCGGCGCTAGCTCCCGCCTCGCCGCGCCTCCCGCATGGCCTCAGGAGCGAGGCACCGCGCGGAGCCGCGGCTTCTTCCCCGCGGGCGGCACCGTCCAGGCCATGGTGCGCAAAGTCGGCGAAAAGAGGAAAAGGTAAAAGTCTCTCTCCTCCTCCTCTCCCCCTCCGCCAACGGCTCCGGCGAGGGAGACTCGCTGCCGCCTCCCAGCGCTCAGCGGCAGCAGCCGCCGCGAGCCCCGGCGGGGGCGGGAGCGCGCCCGAGCGCAGCCCCTAAAAGCCCGTCCCTCAGCCGCGCCGCCCGCAGCTGCGCATGGCGCGCGACGGTTGCGCCCTAACGGCCGCCCGCTAACGGTCGCGCCCCGCGCGCCTGCGCCGGCCTCGCGCGGGACTCCCCAACGGCCGCCAGGAGGGGGGCGGGGGGGGCTGGCGGCTCCTTCCCGCGCGCCACGCCGCGCCCCGCCTCCCGCCCCGCCCCCGAGGCGGCCGGTAGGGAGGGCGCCCCCGCGGCCACGCCCGTTTAACGGCCCGCGGGGGCGTGCGGCGCGCGAGGAGCCGCTGCCGCCGTGAAGGGGCTGACCTGCGTGTGTGTTTTTATACGTGGTTGTAGCTCCCGTCACGGGCCCGGCCCCCTGTGCGGCCACCCCTCTGCAGCGCGTCCCGGCCTTTCTCTTCTAAATTCTTCTCAGTTTTTGTTCTCCGTTTTGCTATTCCACGGAAAAGTTGCTAATATGCKCCTGAAAGAGCATATAGAGTGGCTGGGTATTTTCACTTTAAGGACCATCTCTTTTTGTTTGTTTTTAGCACGTGGAAAGTAAGCATGAGTTAGAGCAGCGTTCTACCCTTTTTTGGTCTTTGTTGGCTGTGTTTACGGATTAGACCACACTGCTACACCACGCTTGGGTTTTTGCGCAGCTAATCCTTCTGGAATGGATCAAAATAATCATTTTGTGCTAGGCTATTCCAAGTGTTCAGAATGCAGTCAGTGAAAACAGGCAGCTAAAGGAMTCCTGAAAAGATGTCTATGCTCACGCATCTTTTTTTTTCCCCCTGTTAATAACTACATTCACTTTCTAAGTTCTGGTTATACCTCTGGGTGGACATGTCCTTGTCTAAATAAATGCTCACAACATTTAAGTGAAAATCTTAACAATGCACTTTTTTTTTTTTTTTTTTTTTAGAAATCAGTTTAGGTCACTGGTTGTACTTTTTGTTTGGGGGATGAAAATAAGGAATTCTTCAGATGACTTAGCAGTGTCATCTGCCACATGTGATTTGCTCCACTTAAATAGCAGCTAAGTAGCATTTTGAGGAAATTGGAGTGTGACAGGAAGCAGTGCTGCAACATATGGGCCCAAAGTTGACAATATGCAGAACCCATGGAGCATCATTACTTATGAACAAAATACAGTATGGAGACTGCACATAGGAGGCTGGAAATAAGTAATAATTTGTTTCTTCAAAGGCAAATCCAATTGATGGAGCTGTGATGTACCTTCCTCTGCTAGAAATGTGTCTGCTTGCAGCAGTGGACATTAGACACTGACTGAGGAAGATTATAAGGATRATGTAGCATTTTTTTCCTTGTCATCTTCCAGTTTCATTAATGCAAGAGAACATATTTGTGTTCCCTATATATGCTGGGAACATAATCTCTGCCTTTTTTTTTAACGTAGCGAAAGACGTGAATATTGTGGCACCTAACTTGGAAGTGAGAGCATCTCTAGGTCCTTTCACGGTATTTCAGCAAGTTATGGGAGAAAACAAAACTTTTCAGCTTCTCCTTTTGTGTGCGTGTGAATTTCTGTGACAAAACTATCTCAAGATATAGTTAATAGCTTTCCTCAGTTCTGAACTTTTGTTCAGAACTTCTGTTGTGTTGAGGGACCGTTGCCATATGTTTTGTAAACTGCATATAAACAGTACTTTTGGATGAATTCCTATTGTACTGTAAATATAATCTGGAAAGTGAAAATGTAGATATATGTCACTGATTAAGACGTTTCATTGTTTTTAAATATTATAGTTCCTTTTAGAAATTAATTAGTAAATTAATATAAACACATGTAAGATTGTTCAGGCAGCAACAGATTATSTGTACCTCCAGCTTTGATACCAGTTTTACATCAGTTGTTTGAACAAATAAATTGCATTATTACAACAACAATCATTTAGTGAAGAAAACAAAAGAAACAGTRTACCTCCAAACAAACACACGTACACACATGCAAGTGTGGTTCATGCAGGGAAAACAGAAAGCTTAACCAAATTTGAATGAATACTTGGAAAAATGCCAGCATTATGTGTTACCATTATACATTTGTACTGAGGCAAATGTTGTGGCTGCTSTGTTTGGTAAACTCTAGAAACACGTGTCCCAGCTTACTGGGCACTTGCAAGTAGAGGCTCAGGCAYGTCTAAATACAAGAATGTGTTTGGTTTGTGCTAATTTACCTTTCCATTTTCTATCTGTGTGTTGCCTAGAGGATATTCATACTGTAATTGGTGCTGTCTGGTGGATAATCTCAAATTTATCTGTAATGTGCGAACCTTTCAGAACAAGAGGATCCTAGAGGATGTTATGTGGCTGATATCACTACTGGGGTATTTATGTCTTGAGCTGTCTTTAGAAAGAAAGTTACAGTAGTTTATAGACAATTGAGTTTACGATACCAAGACGGATTCATAGGTGAAGATCTCCCCTGAGCCAGAAAATGCACATCCACAAGAAGCCTCTCTTTCTTGTGTTTACTATGCACGATGTCACTGCACCTCCAGGAGGGGATGTTGATACATTAGACATGTTTGAAACTGGAAAAAAAGATGGGTCCAATTGCATTCCATAGTAAGTGAATCACATAGTTTCAAAGATAAATAATAAACACCAAGTCATAAAATGATAATCTTTGTTACATAATAGAAAATACTAAGTTATAGGAAATTAACCTTTCTCTCTACTTTCTTGAAAGAGGCACAAAATGGGAAGGAAAGGAATAATAAAAAAAAGTTGAAAAAAAAAGTTGTTAGAGCCTTGTCTCTAGTGGATATAGCACTTGTGAGTTTAAAAAGCATGAGTAAGAGCACTAGAAAACTGGAGATGGTGCAACAGACCATTATTAGACGAGATTTTACACTTTTTGAGTCAGAAAACATCAGAAAACATCAATAGCTCCTGTATTTTTGATTTTATTAAGAGAAGATGCATGCTTATTTCTGGTTCCTACATCCAAAATATTTCTACTATTTGTTTTTGTAAATCTCAGCAATCAGATCCTCATATTGGAATAAAACTCAAACAGTTCTCAAATTGACCAATGCATCCATCCTCAAATAACCATGAAACAATGTAGAGCACTACAGCTGAAATGTACTTTGATCATACACCCATTCCCAGTCAAGAGGTGAATCTGCCAATAAACACTGTAACATTTTATAGGCAGAATCCATTGATGCCCTGACAAYACAGGCCATATATAACCCATATATTCCTTCCAATCACATTAAGTCTAACACTTCACATTACCTTTATGAAATGCTGTGATGAAATTGCATATCTTCTTAAAACAGCATTTCTATACAATATGTAATGCTTGACATTTACTTTTAAAAATATTTTTCAGAGGTTGTTCTGAAAATTTAGAACAAGATTTAAATCAATAGAAGTTGTTGGCTGATTTTTTATCCTCAGCTACCAGCAAATGTGGATACTTGTTTTGTAAAAAAAAAAAAAAAAAAAAAAAAAAACCACAGAGACTTGGATTTCAAAGTTCAACAGTTTTATATTCATAAACATTATGTCTTTAAGTTACTAGAGAACTGCATAATCACGTATTATGCTGTATTTTTGACATTAGCTCACCTGGAGAACACTGGGGTAGCATAATGCTTTGACAGTAAACATGTGGGAATTTCAGCTACTAATTTTTTGCCAAATGTCACTGGTTATTCAATTACAATTTACCTTCTGAGATTATAAATTGTAGAGTAATAAACAAAATAAGTGACTTTCTTGATATGTATCATCTCTCTATAGTTTGTTATGCTGAAGTGTCTTTTATTATAAAATCTAYCATTCAGTGAAATAGCATTAAGTGTAAGAGTATGTAGTCATATTTCTGTGGTAATTCACTCCTTAACTTGTTAATTAAATTTTCTGTCTTGAATTATGGAATCTGCTCATAAATAGTGCTGAAGATTGAATCTAACTAGCAAGCTYAGTCAGTTTTCCAAAGAATTCTGACTTAACATATTAGTATTAGATTCATAAATATTCTCATAAAGATCAGAGACAATCCAAGTCAGTTCATTTACTGGAGGGAAAAGGAAAAAAGTGAGCTGAATTATTAAATCACCTTCTTATTTCCTATGCCTTTCAGATATCCATTTTATTCACCCTAAATTATGAGGACAGGTCCTTATTAATTAACATTAATTTTAATTCAGTTAAGTACTGAAAATTACATTAGTCTGTCAGCAGGCATAAAACAACTTGGTAAAGAAATTGTGCTGAGTTATACCTCTGTTTGGCCTGTTTATCAGTTTTCAGCACAGGCCAGACTATAAACTCTTTTTTTTTTTTTTTAGCCATATTATTTTATTCAGCTATGTGTATAAAACCCTTATAGTCCTTATTCATCAGAACAGTATGTACTATACTTACCATAAGACAGCATTAAGTAAAAGCTTGATTCTGGGGAAAAAAAAGTAAGCATATTATTTTGTTTATGATTAAATAAATATGTAATCTTTGAAGTATCAGGCAGTAGATATCTGAATCACAGTGGATCAATAGTTCCTGTGTGAAAAATCAGTATCTAATGTATTGAATGTTAAAAATACAATCTGCATACTAAACATTCAGAGATTAGCATAAATTTTATCATCTTGAAATTTAAAATATTTGGAAATTAATTTGATGTTAGTATTTAAAATAATGTTAGTCTAGTAGAAAAGTCCAYGTAAAGGAATCTCTGGAAATAATATGTAATTGCAACGTTTTCCTCATTGAGGAGAAATGTAATAGATATGTCACTTGATCAGTAAGTTTACCTGTTCTTTGCTTAAAAGTAGTGCTTACTACCGTTAGCAATTATGTGCAAGTAAGAGGAAAAACAATAGTTGGATATGAAAATGTACTTAAATATTTCCAGGATGTTCATTTTTCACAGGTGATACTCTTTATGACTAAGAGTAAATAGGAGCCTTTAGAAAGTATAGCTAATCACATATAGGCTTACCTAAACAGCAAAAATTAGTCAGTCATAGAAAGCTCTCCCTCCTCCCTTTTTTAAGAATGTGTCTTAATTGGTAATATAAGTAAAAAAGGAGGGTATGTTATGGAGATTTTAGAAATTCTGACTCCGCGAGTTCTTCATGAAAGAATATTATCTGCAACTGACCAGTTTCTATGTGGTTAGTTGTAGCTAAAATGTACCCAGCACACTTGGGTACAAAGTAATGGAGCAGAAGCAATCACTACCTGTTTGATATTTCTCATAATGAAAGAATAATTGACCAGTAAACACAAAAGGAATACATTTAGTAGCGTTCTTATGTTGCTCTGGAAGTTTTGTTTTAACGAACAAGCTACAACTTGAGGAAAGGACCTGGAAAGAGCACTGAATATGGCAGTAGGATTTTTACCAGAGTTAGTCAATGAAAACAGGAAGTTTATAATATAATATATTTGCACTTATGCTCTATTARCATCAGCTAGGTAGCAATGACAGATGCTTAATATACCTAGCTCAAACATTGTATCAGAGAACAACTGATTTAAGAACCTTATTGTATCATGTATTATTATGTATACATGCATATGTATATTATATCATAGTAACTACCACCATAGCACTGACTATCTATTTTTTTTTTTAATTTGCTGAGCATTTGCTTGAGCTGAGAAGAACAAGCAACAGTTGTTCTGACAAGAACAGTCTCCTATATCTGATCCTCTGATTCCTGAGCAAGACCGCAGGACCAGACCAGCTCCATGACTCCTGTAGCAACTGGAGTCACCCGCAGCATCACACTCTCCCTGTTCCAGAGGGGCCTGACACAAGCTGTTGCAGTTGGGGCTTTCTCCTGTTGACAGTGCTGGCAGTCCCAGGAGCTTTATTGGTCTTCCTCTGGTCTTGATTTTATCTTGACAGAGTGTTGGTACTTTCATCAGTACCTTTCCTAAGGATTTGTGATCCATAAAATAAAATAACTCTTTAGCCTCAGTTCAGTTCGATGTTTAGAACGTCCCAGTGTTCTCCTCAAACAATATTCACAGGATCTTTGACCATCTGGTGACCTTTATCAGATTACTGCCTCCGGGTTTGGCCAGAAGTTTGACACACAAACTAATCAGGGTCATGTGTCATCTAGACTGATCCTGCAAGCCCCGCTTGACACAGCAGCCTGTTCATGCACCTCCTCCTTATTCCTTAGGCAATTTTCTTGACTCCTTTGTTTCCATACTAAAACAATTATCTGTTCTGAACAGACATTGTACACTAAAAAGGGATGTGAATTAGAACAGCATACCGGAGGCAAGCCTGAAAATCCAACACATGCTAAAGTGATAGGGAATAGCTTGTTCTTCCATTATTTCTTCAGTCAAGTTTTGCCCCAAGAATTACTGAAACTTTTGGTGGCTGAATCTGATCAAGATTATTATTGGATATCTATTATAAATATCCATCTTGGTAGCAGATGCTTTTCCAGCTACAAGTTATTCTTGGTGACTTGGGAATCTTGGTGCTTTGCTGTCCTCCTGAGCAAAATTATTCTGTGATTCCGTGAAAATAATACATCAGGCATCCAGTCTGACTGGGTTTCTTGAATATGTTGGAAAAGAAATGAGACTATTCCAAGAATAATATCACAAGCAGGAAATTCAGGACAATGTTCTAGAGACTTTTTCAAGAATGTGGTTAACCAAGACTGACTCCCTCCTTAGACACAAATAGGAAATGCTACCCTTTTTACTCCGAGGTCTTTTTATTCTTTTTTTGGACTTTTTTGTTTGTTTGATGGTTTCTGTGTGTGTTGATTTTTCCTCYTCTTCTACTTCTTCTAGACATCTCTGTTCTGTTAAGGGAGACAARTGCATTCATTTCAAACGTGCACATGTTCTCTTCTAAGGTTTAAAAGATAAAACAAGGTGATCACAAGAGGCTTGATAGCTCAAACTGGCTGGTTCCCATAGCACTGATTTCTCAATCTGCACTGCTCTTAGAACCTATTGGGCAAAGCACCCAAGCCAGTGACTTCATATCAAGAACTCTTAATCATGACTAAAAGGCAAATTGCACATCAAGATTTCAGCTTCTCTGTCACGCATTGTTAGTCCTTATATACACTCCTATCACTATATATACTAAAATTGTTATTAACTATCTAAATAATAGACTGTAAAATCTGTTGAAGATATACTGTTGATATGCCTATGTGCAGCAATGCAACTTAAGAAATGGCATTTCCTGTTCTGAGAAACATTCTCTGAAATTCACATTCACTTTACTTTGTAGAAGTGATATGACATTGAATTCCTTCCTGGCTGTAAACCAACAAATTTGGCCAATCTGATATTGATGTTCAAAAGTCTTTCACAGGAGAGTTCAGTCACTCTAGTCAGTGAAGTGCAATTATCATTTTACCATGTTTATTTGTATACTACACCATACTTTTAAAAAAGTACAAAGTATACTTTACAAAAGTGTAATATACCTTGTACTTTATCTGTAAAAATAAAGATGTGCATCTGTTAAGATGCACACTCAATTGCCAATCTGCAAAATAATATTTTCTTGTTTTTATTAATTACTGTAAGATAGTGAAAAAGGCACCTGTAAAGGCAAAGGTACGTTTTTTGTTGTTTTTGTTTCTTCTCTTTTCCTATTTCCTCTCTTCCAATAGGAAATCTTCCAATCTGGTAGTATCTTTTGTCTGAGATACATTGTTCCTGTTCATTTAATGATGTGGTAAACACAAGTTAAAGCACTTCGGTGCCACAGAATCTGTTGTAAATGAGACTAATAACCTACATATGTACTCATAAATTTGATATATACTTAAAATCAAAAACAGCTGTGCAGATGTCTTGGCTATGTAGTGATATGCTCATAATTGCTGCAGATATTTTTTAGGTATTCGCTGGTTAGTTTCAAGGCAAGGTTATTTCAAAGCTGTCTGGAATTAATATAGAGTCCTTCAAGCTTTCACTGAATCCCTCCATGGACTAGTCCTAAAAGCTAAGGTCTGGGCCAAATGCTCTGGATTTAGTAATATCCTTACATCAATAGAATTTGTTTACGATTTAAGCACATATGATGCAGTGTCTGAGCTCAGTGACCTGTCAGAACAACTGCAGACAATGGGCTTTCCACTGCCAGGAGCTGCCTTACGTTTGTCGGGACAGGCTGTGGGTTCTGCTTCCATTGTTGTTACTCTTGGAATACRTACAAGAAAGATGGCAGGAACCAAATGAAACTGTGCTGTGAAAACAGGGATATGCATGACAGCAAAGCTGTTAAAAATCCATGTAGCAAAATTAGGAACTTGGCAAGCGCTAGAAAAAAAAATGGCTGATGACAGCAAGCCTTTTTTTTTGTAGGCTACAGCTTACTCAGACAGATCCTCTTCCCTGCTGATTATTTTGGTATTGGCATCTTCCCTAATAAAAAAATGAATACATGCTAGGAATGGGCTGAGTTGCAGTTTGAAGATGTGGGCCATAAATAACAGAATACGGAATTGTTGCCTAACAATTATCATTATAAGCCTAACACTCCTAAGCACTTGAAAATGCCACCATTTGGAATCTGCTACCGAAATTCTTAGGCTCTTGCTGTGAATGTCAACTCATTCCTGGGCTCCTCTTTTTAAAAAGAACCTCTCAACACAAAGAACCTCTCAACAACAAGAACAAAGAACCTCTCAAATGCCATCAAGAAGTATCCCTCATGTAGGCAAAGTCATATCATACGTATTCCACGTGGAAAACGTGGAAGAGAAAAATTTAAGAGACAAACAGTTCCCACAACTATCTGATGGTCCATCACCATGTGATCTCACCACCCCACTTGGCCCAGCCAGGGCAGTTACACCTATTACGTACCTGAGAAAGTGAGAGTAACTAGGCATTTGCTGTGACAGGAACCTTTTTACGCACCTACCTACCTTGCCCTTCCAGRCACTACGCTGTTGATGACTCTTARTGTTTTCTGATGCTGTTGATGACTCTTAATGTTTTCTTCATCATAGAAAGAATTCTGAAGGAGAAAAGGGCTGAAGAATACTTCCTATTCACTCATTCTGCAAAAACAGAGCAACAGATCAAACACTGAGTTCCTGTAAGATTAGCATCACAAATACTTTTATGTCAAGCTGACACCCGGGAACAAAATAAACAATGTGACAGAAAGGCTGTGCTCAAAAGCTAAGTCTGCCCCACTGAAGTTGCACAAAATACAAGGGAGATTTTGGTTAAAAAAAAAAAAAAAAAAAAAAAAAGGCCTGGAGCTAAAAGTAATAAATTGCTTTAAAACATGCACATTGACATTTTAATAGCCTCACCAGGCTACTCATAATCCAATTTTATTGCTGTGTAAATACAACAATGAAGGTTACGAGATGGCATTTTATAAATTCTGCTAATTAAGGTCCCTTTAGGAGGGGAATCACCAGCAAGCTACTCTCAGCAGGGAAAGAAGGACAGATTTTGAA